>NC_046169.1:22908120-22918120 GCF_011064425.1 Rattus rattus
GTGTGTGTGTGTGTGTAGGTTTGCAGAGGGTAGGGAAGGACATGAGGTAGCCCACTCTATCACTCTCTGCCTTATTTGCTTGAGACAAGCTCTCCCACTGCACCTGGAGCTAGGCTAGTGGCTCTTAAGTCTAAGGAATCCTCTTGTCTCTGTGTGATGCTAAGATTACAGGCCCCTTGCAGCTGCCACACCCATCTTTTTTTTTTTTCTTTTCTATTTTTCGGAGCTGGGGACCAAACCCAGGACCTTGTGCTTGCTAGGCAAGCGCTCTACCACTGAGCTAAATCCCCAACCCCCACACCCATCTTTTATGTGGGTGCAGAGGATTCAAACTCATGCTGTGTAATAGACACTCTCATCCACTTGGCTATCTCCCCAGCCCTTAGAGATTTTATTTTGTTCATTCCTCTATATAGTTCTGGGGATTGGACCCAGGACTTTGTCCCAGTAAACTATGTTGGTCTGCAGACCTTTGATTTTATTTTGAGATGGGGGTCTCTAAGAGTCCCTGACTGATGTCAAACTCACTGTGAAGTTCAGGATGGCTTCACACCGTCAATGCTCCATCCTTAGTCTTCAGAGTAGTTGGGATGACAAGCTTGCACCCATACACAAGTCTCAATCCACTCTCCGGATAATTCCGGAATGTGTTATTTTCTTGACCCTCCAGACATGCTTTCCTTCTCCTGCCTTTTCTTCCCATTCCTCATTTACTCCTCCACTCTCAAAGCCTAAAAGGTACATTTATGTGACTCTCCGCTTGAGCTCAGAGTAGAAAATAACTTGGACTAGCTTCTTTCTCACTTCCTCTGATGAAGGGAAGCTGCTTGCTTGCTGGCTTGCTCACAGGTTCATGCTTTAGCTAGCTTTCTTATATAGCCTGCCTAGGGAATGGTGCTGCCAGTTGTGGGCTGAACCCTCTTGTATCAATTATCAATCAAGATAATACCCTTTAGACATGCTCCCAGGTCAGTCTGTTAGGCACAGTTCCTCATCTGAGGCTCTCCTCTTGGATGACTCTAGGTTTCATCAAGTTGACAATTACAGCTAACAAGGACATCAGATATTTAGTTACAACAACCCAGAGAGTAGCTAATAACTTCACCATGGTTCTTACTAAATCTTACATTTAAAAAATAGGTGTTATAGTCACAAACTTTACCTACTTTCCTGTTTGTTGCAATGTAAAAATAAATGACCATGTCACTTCTGTTAGATTAGGAAGGAAGAAAGCAGAGCTGGAAACAGTGGCACACCCCTGTTGTCTTAGTTACGGTTTTTAATGCTGTAAAGAGACACCATGACCAAGGCAACTCTTATAAAGGTCTTTTAATTAGGGCTGGCTTACAGGTTCAGAGGTTCATTCCATTATCATCAAGGTGGGAAACATGGCAGTGTCCAGGCAGACATGGTGCTAGAGGAGCCCAGAGTTCTACAGCTTGATCTTAAGGAAGCCGGAAGACAGTTTTCCACATTGGGCAGACCTTGATCCTAGGAGTCCTCAAAGCCCGCCCACACAGTGACACACTTCCTCCAACAAGGCCACACCTCCTAATAGTGCCACTCCCTGGGCTAAGCATATACAAACCACCATATTCTGCTCCCTGGTTTCCAGAGGCTTGTTCAAACATACGAATTTATGGAAGCTATACCTAGGCAGAGCATAATGAAAAATACATTTAGTCCAACTTCCAAAGTCCCCATAGTCTATAGCATTCTCAACAATGTTAAAAGTCCGAAGTTCAAAGTCTCTTCTGAGATTCATCCAATCACCTATAAAATCAAAATTGAAAAGCAGATCACACACCTCCAACATCACAAGATATACATTACCATTCCGGAACATCGTAGCGAGAAAATACTGGACCACGGCAAGACCAAAACCCAGCTGGGCAAACTCCAAACTCTGCATCTCCATGTCTGATGTCGAAGCGGTCTTCAGATCTTTAACTCTTTTCATCTTTGTTGACTGTAACAGACTTCTTTCTTTTGGCCTGGCAGCACTCCTGGTTAATAGCTTTCCTCAGCAGGTAGCCCATGGCTCCTGGCATCTCTAACGTCTTGAGGTCTCCAAGGCAACTTCCACACATGATATTCTCCAAAGGGCTTGGGTCACGTCCAGCTCTGCTCTCTGTAGCATTCCAGGCTCTGATTGCCTCCACTCCACTGCTGCTGCTGTTCTTAGTGATCATCCCGTGGTCCTGGCATCTCCAGTGTGCTGGAGACTTCCACTGCAACGACCCTTCACCGATAGCCTCACATAAGCTCCTTTCATGGTGCCAAGCCTAAACTTCTTTGCATGACCCCTTCAGTCCTGGGGCATCAGCTGCTACTGAAGCTGTACCTTCACCAATGACCTTCCCTGACCTCTCACAGTGCCAAGCCTCAATTCTCTCCATGACCCCTCCCTTCATGCCTTCAAAATCAGTACTACCTGGGTGACTCTTTTTTTTTTCCTTTTTTTTTTCGGAAGCTGGGGACCGAACCCAGGGCCTTGCGCTTGCTAGGCAAGCACTCTACCACTGAGCTAAATCCCCAACCCCCACCTGGGTGACTCTTATACATTACTAAGTCTAGCTGCAGCATGAGATATAACCCTGGCTAGCTCTAGAACGCAGCTTTTTTTGTTTGTTTGTTTTTTGTGCTCTCAGAAAACACTTCCCAGAAGATTTTTACCTCAGTGATGTTGGTCTCTTTTTAATCACCACTAGTTTCTTAACTTCAACTAACCAGCATCAACTGTCCCAGTCATCCCCTCTATTCTTGATGTAAAGCCAGAACTTACATGGCTGAAACTGCCAAGTTCTGCTGCTTGCTGGAGCCGGAACATGGCCTCCTTGTTCTATTAAATTACCACCAGCTTTCTGTTTTCCAGTTCCTTCACTGCCTAGGCTTGGCTGTCCTAGAACTTGCTCTGTAGACTGACCTTGACCTGAGACATCTGCATGACCCTGTCTTTTGAATACTGGGATTAAAGATGTGTAACACCAGGCCTGTACCTAAGCTTTTCTCTTCTTGGAACTTGCTCTGGACCAGGCTGGCCTTGAACTCAGAGATCTGCTTGCCTCTGTCTCCTGCAATTAAAGGTGTGTGTACCATGCCTGAGCCTAAGCTTTTCATCACAATTCCTCAAGATCCAGATCAAAATCCTGTATCTTCCAGTCTCAAGATTTGGGTCACAGGTGTGCCCTCCATTCCTGGATTGTAGTCCATTTCAGATGAAAAGTCCAAAGGAAAACAATAACCAGGTAATAATAATGCCTATGTATAACTATCTGAATTTGACTGCAAAAATATAAAACAATTAAACTACTTAGCTAGCTGGGTTTTCCCCCCAAAGACACCACTCCCTTAATCTGTTTAATGTCCTTGAAACAGGATTTGGCTCTATTGCATTTCCTGACGTCTCTTTATCACTTGAACCATACATTTCTTTTTTCTTTCTAACCTTGCTATGCTTGATCAGAATGCTGCTCATGAGAGTAAACCAGAGGATAAAGCCTATGCTGGGCTTTTCTGAAACTTCCTTTCTTAATGCAATTAATATAAATTACTTTACCTTAGCCTCAGGCAGACTATCATACAATGGCAAAAAGCAGCAGCATGCTTCACCAAAACTTCCTAAGAGTTTTGATCTCCAGAGTTCAAATCACCCTCAGCACCAATGCCTTCTATATTCCTACTAGGATGACCCATTAAGTCCCACTTAAAGCATTCCACTGCTTTCCAAATCCATGTCCTTCCAAATAAGAACATGGTCAGGCCTATTATAGCAATACTTCACTGCTAGTACCAACTTCTGTCTTACTTAGGGTTTCCATTGCTGTGAAGAGACAACATGACCAAAAGAACTCTTAAAAGAACAACATTTAATTGGGGCTGGCTTATAGGTTCAGAGATTCAGTCCATTATCATCAAGGTGGGAAACAAGACAGTATCCAGGCAGGCACATTACTGGAGAAGGAGCTGAGAGTTCTACTTCTTGATTCAAAGGCAGCCATGAGGAGACTGTCCTCCAGGCAGCCAGGAGAAGAGTCTCAAAGCTCACCCCCACAGTGACACACTTCCTCCAACAAGGCCACACCTCCTAATAGTGCCATTCCTGGGCCAAGCATATTCAAACCACCACACCTGTCATGTCAGTTCCTTGGGAGGCTGAGGCAGAAGATTGCAATATAGAGAAACATGTGGGCTACAGAATGACCTCAAGGGCAGGCTATGTAACTTGGTGAAAACAGTGGCTGTAGGTTTGTGGTAGAGCATTTCCCTAGAATCCCCAAGCAAGGGACTGGGAGTGTAGCTCATTGTTACAGCACTTGCCTAGAATCACCCAGTGAGGGGTTGGGGGCATGGCTCAGTGGTAGAGCACCTGCCTAGAATCACCCATTGAGGGGCTGGGGGCGTGGCTCAGTGGTAGAGCCCCTGCCTAGAATCCCCCAGTGAGGGGCTGGGGGCGTGGCTCAGTGGTAGAGCCTCTGCCTAGAATCCCCAGTGAGGGGCTGGTAGTATGGCTCAATGGTATAGTACCTCCTAGAGACCCCCAGTGAGGAACTGGAATGTTGCTCAGAAAATAGAGTGCCTGCCTGACATGTACAAGGCCTGTGGTTGAATTATTAGTATTGCAAAAGGGAAAAAGACAGGAAAGAAAGGAAGTGAAGTTTTACTTTAGTACTTAGGAAGTTGGTAAATTCTAATAATGGATCTTCCACCATTTTTTTTCAAATAACACACGATGTTTTCACCCTATTGTTCTCAATGAATTTTTAAGACCCCAGACATGTCCGGCCAAATTTTCTCAAACTAGGAAAATATGGGCTGACACCTTGCTACATCTAGTTGGAATTATAGGTTACAGCCTTTCTTCTTTCTTTTTTTGTTGTTGCCAAAGTGACTATGAAAATAACTGCTGCTACCAGGCACACTGGGAGTCAGTCGGGTGCAATCTACTTCATTTCCTGTGAGAACCCTGGGCTCCTGTAACATGAAGTCATTCTTCTGTCACGTTCTTGGGCCAGATAAAGGTTGTAACAGGCTTGTTTAACAGTTAAGAACAGCACAACCACCACACAAACCTGCTTTTGCAGTGGGCCCTTCAAAGGCTCTTGAGAAAAGGCAACTTGTGAGGCTGGGTGTAACTCCTCCTCACGGGAGGCCCTTTATAGACTTGGTTGGGTGCCCTGGGCAGTATTTTGGAGTCTGACTTCAGTGCAAGTCGTTCAATGGGCTCAGAGATGCCTAAGAAGTTTCCCCCTGAAAGGAAGAAGCAGAGAAATGTTCCTTCGGTGTCTTTTATTAACTGGATTTCCTACTGTGGTAGCTGTGGTGAGTGTGGGAGGGCTGGGCTTACAGGTGAGCTGTTTGGAGGTGTAAGCAGCTCTGATGTCTTCCTTTGCATGGATGAGTTCTGGGAAAGGTTTTCGTCTGGAAGTCAATTCCATTTCCAGTCTGGATTCAGCGTGGTTCAAGGTGTGAGCTTGATTTCTCTTTTCTTTTTCTTTCTTTCCTTCTTTATATTTTACTTGATGTGTGTGTGTGTGTGTGTGTGTGTGTGTGTGTGTGTGTGTGTAAAAGCCTTGCTTTACAACTGGGCTACACCCCCTAGCTCCTCAAAGGTGAATTCTACTTAACCACTGAGCCATGCCCCAGCTCCCCACATTCCCAGCCCCTTCACTGGGGAATCTAAGAAAGTGCGTTACCACTTAGCCACTCCCTTGTCCTCACTCCCTATATCCCTAGCCTTTCCCTGGGGGATTCTAGGCAAGCGCTCCACCCTAGAGCCACTCTCCCAGCCTCAAGTTTGTAAATCTATACGCTGCTTTAGAAATGCTGAGCCTCAGTGGTAGAGCGCTTGCCTAGCAAGCGCAAGGCCCTGGGTTCGGTCCCCAGCTCTGAAAAAAAAGAAAAGAAAAAAAAAAGAAGAAAGAAATGCTGAGCCTGACTCTTAGGGCTTCCTGAGATTCTTTGGCTCCTCCCTATCATCCCAGCTTCCCTAGAAAACCTTCCGGGGGATGTTGGGGACAAATGAGTGTATTACAAACAGTTCCCAAAGGGAAAAGTCCTCAGGACTTGTAGCCTCCTTCCTTCTTTGTGTCATTGTCCCTAGCCAGGGACGTGTTGGAGTGTTCCTGGCAGACATTCACAGTTGGCCTCGTATGTGACCTCACTCCAGTTGGCTCAGGAATCCTCTGACTCAGTTCTCCGTAGCCATTCCGGGCTGTAGATCCCTTGAGCCTCAGCCCTGGTCGGTCCCCCCTGAGGTTCCGGACTCAGCCGCAACCCCATTTCCCACTCAGGGACGAGCCGTCCGCTGTTCCTGGAGCTTTCAGCTCCACCTCCGCCTTCCCTCCCACAGAAACGGAGCAGAAGGACTAAAGTGCTTGGCCTCCTGCCGCATGGCTTCCTGGAGCATCTCGTTCCCCTTGGTGAGGACGCCCCAGATGGAGACTGTGAGGCCATCTGTGGGGCACACTCCGTCCACAGCCCCCATGGAGAACAGCACAATCGTTCTCGTCTGCTCAGTGCGTAGACATCACTGGGATGCGCCTGCAGTTCTTTGAGTGGAGACATGCTGTTACCCCATCTCGCCATTTGCTTCCCCCTTCCTTGATTCCTGTAGCACAAGAGTGACCTAGGAGCTGCCTTTGCTGTAGCCCTGACCCCTCACCTGGGCCCAACGGGTGACAAGAACCTGGTATGTCCCCCGCCTTCACCCTGTATCTATCTCCTTTCCTTGGGCTCTCATCCCCCTTCAAGGCTGAAGGCACGGTTAAGTCATTGGCCTAAACCTGTGGTTACCCCAGATTCCTCACACAGAATCCTCACAGGCTAGAATGCCCCCAAAGACATTGAACCACCATGGCAATGCTGCCCCTGGAACAAGAGTGATGATCACACACCACCACCCCTCGTCCACCCAAGGACCGACTTATCCTCAAGCTACCATAAGAAGGTTTGGGAACTGCCTTGCAGGACCAGAGCCGAAGCAATGATGTTCGCACCTCATTTTGACCAGGACTGCTCAATTATACATACCTCCATATTCTCCCTCAGTTTTCTCTCTTTTCATTGAAGTTCAGTCGGTAGACGGGGATGATCCTGGGCTCTCTGGACTCCTTTCTCTGCCCCTCTTCCTGACACGTTGATTCAGTCTCCTTTCTCTGCTTCTCACCCTTACTACGGTGTCTAATTGGCTTGACGGTGGCGGGGAGGGACTGGGGACTCAGCTGGGTTAGTAGAACATTTACGTAGCGTGCAGAAAGCCTTGAGGTCCAAACCTCACATCATATAAAGTCGAGCATGGTAGAAAGTTCCTGTATTCCTAGAGTTTAGGAGGGAGGCGGAGAAGAAGGATGAGTTCAAGGCCATCTTCGGCAACATGGTGACTTCGAGACCAGCCTGGGCTACATGTCACCTCCTGTGAAACACAAGCAAAACCAATAAATAGTATATTGGGATAGGGAGACGACCCCAAGCCTAGCCTCTTGGGAATGCAAGAGACGTAGATTTTATGTAACTATGGTTACAGGAGAATGCGAGGTGGAAAACTCTGGGCTTGATTCTTCTCCCCTGAGTCTTCGCTGTGTCACATCTGTCCTTTCTATGTAGACACAGGTGCCCTAGGCTCTGGCTCTGCTATCCTCTCTTTTAAAAAAAAAAATGCAAAGGAGGAGACTGGGGAGATGATTCACGGAAGGTAGTAAAATACCTTCCTTGTAAGAATGGGGACCCGAGTTCCATCCTCCCAACACATGCAAAGGCTGAGCAATGCAGTTTGTAATCCCAGAGCTGGGGGCGAGCAGGGGTTCTAGACCCTGTTAGTGAAGTGAACTCAGTGACCTCCAAGTTGAGAAATAGAGGAAGATGCTGGGCAGTGGTGGCACACGCCTTTAGTCTCGGTACCGAGGAGGCAGAGGCCAGAGGATCTCTGTGAGCCTCAGACCAGCCTGGTGTAAGAGTGACTTCTAGGAGAGCCAGGGCTGCACAGAGAAACCCTGTCTCAAAGAACAAAAGAACAAGGGGATAAAAGAAAAAATAGGAAGACATCAGATACTGGCCTTTGGCTTCCATATTCTCTTGTACATGTTTTCTGTCACACACACACACACACACACACACACACACACACCTCTCACAAGGACAGGTAAAAGACGTGTGAGGCACGTTAATGAGCTGGCTGCATCTCAGAGCAGAGGCCACCCTGCCCCCACAGAGAAAGTCACAGGAACAGATTTCCTGCTGGCTATGGCCTCATTTCCAGACCAAAGAGCAGGAGAGATCCCTGAGGACAGCAGCTCCCCCAAGCTCTTCTCTAGTTCCCCTAACAGAGGTGGGGGTGGGGGGCACGCCCAAGGGACCTCTTTCATCCACATGCCCTCAGTCTTTGTCCCGTTTCTCAGGGACTGCAGTCTTTCTGCACGCTATTACTCATCTGGAATCCTAGATAACCAGGGTAGACGTTATCTCCAATCCCAATGTCGTGAGCTGAGAACATTACTCGAAGGGAATCCGGTTGCAGTGGTGTACAGCTGTAATCCCATCACTTAGGTGGTGGAGGTGGAGATCAGGAGTTCAAGGCCACTCTCAGGTTCATAGGGAGTTTGAGGCCAAAACTATAGGATGTTTTGTCCCCGAAATAAAGACAACTGTTGGTATATCAGGATAGGTGAACCCCACATCTAGCCTTTTCGGGCAGCCAGCCAGAATCCTGGCTTTTGAAAACTGTTTACAAAGGAACCTTAAGGGTGGAAACTCAGGGACTGGGTTTTGGGCATCGCCTCAGTGCTTCAAAGGCTTTTTGGTGACACCAGCATTTTTGGCGCTCTGTAGGTCTTGTGTACAGTACCGTATTTTCCATGCATCTTGAAGCATTGCTTCCTGGAATCAGTCTCTGTGTCAGGTTCCCAGATTGTCCACCCCGCATCCCAGATTCTTAGAGATCAGTGCATACCCTAAAACGCACATTTGTGAGCCCTGTTTCTGTATGAGTCTGGCCGAGATTCTTTTAGAAGTCATGCTGGGGGTAGTAGTAGAAGCTTAAAAGGTTTGGCTTTTAAAAATAATTATTGGAGGGGCTGGAGAGATGGCTCAGGGGTTATGAGCACTGACTGCTCTTCCAGTAGGTCCTGAGTTCAATTCCCAGTAACTACATTGGTGACTCACAACCATCTGTAATGGGATCAGATGCCCTCTTCTGGTGTGTCTGAGGACATGTATGTGTTCCTCACATTAAACAAACAAACCTTTAGATAATAATAATAATTCTTTGAGAGCCTCCTTTATCCGATATAATGATTTTTGTCATGTTTAACTCCCGTCTCCTTCCCCCATTTCCCCCTCTCTGCCCCCAGAACCCTCCTGATATCCAGAAACCTTGTGTTTAAACACACGGGCATATGGGAGCCAGGTCACAGTCAAACCACCACACTAAATATTACTGAAACTCAATATGGAATGCCACTTTCATACCCAAGGGCCACCTCACCCCAAGAGGAGAACGACCATGCACCCTAGCAACAAGGATTACAAAGAAAAAAGACCCACACTCCTCAGTTCACCTCCCATGATGATCCTTAACTCATACTGAGAGAAAAGCATGGCTGTAAGGCAATGAGAAGCATTCACCTAGCATGGAAGAAGACGTGGGTTCCGTCCACAGCAATGCATAAACAGGGCATGCTGGCATACACCTGTAATCCTAGCACTCAGGAGGTGGAGGAAGAGACAGCATGTGTGGTAAAGATCACCCTTGGCTATATAGCAAGTTCGAGTACAGCCTGTGTTGTGCAAAACCCTGCCCCCAAACCACAGAAGGGTGTTACTTTCTCTCTCCCCTCTCCTTCCCCTAACACTGAGCCCTGACGCTCAAGGTGTTTGCTCTCCTGTGCCAGCAAGCTGTTCTATAAGCCTCTTAGCCCCCTCCTTAAATTCTTTCATCTCGGAGACCAAGAATTCGAAGAAGTCACCCAGTGTGACAGCGGCATTGATTATCAGGCTTCCTGTG
>NC_046169.1:22923120-22955620 GCF_011064425.1 Rattus rattus
TGACACTGGCCAACACCAATAGGCACAGAGATAGGCACAGATACACACACACCACATAACGTAAAAAGAAGATAGTAATTAAAAAAAATAACAATGGCCTATTTTCCAAACTCTCTGATACATTCTGATAATTCTCGTTGTTTTTCTTGTTTCTTGTTTTTCCCGGGAAGCTAATCACATTATGTACGAATACATGTAATTTCCTCCCTTCACTTCCTATCATTACACTCTAACAGTTTTCGTCTTAACTGCAGTCTGAAACCCAGCGTTGAGTATTAATGACACCCTTACATTGTCAGCTCATTCCTGACTTAATGGGGTGCCTGGAGTGTGTCGCTGGTACCACTCTCCCTGCTTGTTTATTTTAAATAGATATTAGGTTAGGGAAATCGTCTTTGCGATTTACCACAAGTTGTTCTTGAGAGCAAAAATGGAATGGGCGATTTGCACGTTTGAGGTGTTTATTTAAGAGATTATGTTTTTCCCTTTATTAAAAGTTGAGATTGCATTAATAGATTATCCAAAATATAGTGGCATCCATTGTGGCTGGAGGGATGGCTCAGTGGTTAAGGCACTTGATGCTAAGCCACCTGGATTCAGTTCCTTGGTTTCTAGCACTCAAATGGTATGAATGGTCTGTAACTCTGGCCCCAGAGGATCTAACACCTTCTGACTCACAAGTGCGCGTGCGCGCGCACGCACACACACACACACACACACACACACACACCCATACACAAATATTCACACACATCCATACACACTCACACCCACACACACAAACTCACTACCCACACACATACATACAAGCACGCACATGCCCATAACCCACCGTACACGTAAAATTAAAAATAAAAAATGTTTTTGAAAAGAAAATGTTTTCATTTTCTTTCTTTTCTTATTCAGTGTCTGTGGGTGCAGATGTGTATGTGTGTAGGACAGAGGTGAACATTGGGTGTGTTCCTCAGTTGCTCTCCATCTTATGGGTTTGTTGTTCGTGTGTGTGTGTGTGTGTGTGTGTGTGTGTGTGCGCGCGCGCGTGCACGAGAGAGAGAGAGAGAGAGAGAGAGAGAGAGAGAGAGAGAGAGAGAGAGGCCTCTCACTGAATTTAGAGTTCAACAAGTCACCTAGGCTGGCTAGCCATTGAGCCCTGAGGATCGTCCTGCCTCTGTCTTTCCCTTTCCCGTGCTGGGGACTGCAGATGTGCACAACCACATCTAGCTTTTTCATGTGGGTTCTGGGGGTCGAATGCAGGGACTCCCTGCTTTCAAGGCAAGCGCTTTACCAACAGAACCATTTGCCTACTCCCAGCCCACCCCCAACCCCCATTTTTAAAAACTCAATTTGTTTTCGAAATAGTCAGGTGCCTGACTACTTTAAATTGTGTAGCATTTTTTCCTATCGTATGAAAATGGACCCGT
This sequence comes from Rattus rattus, assembly GCF_011064425.1. Taxonomy (NCBI): domain Eukaryota; kingdom Metazoa; phylum Chordata; class Mammalia; order Rodentia; family Muridae; genus Rattus; species Rattus rattus. The sequence goes on from NC_046169.1 coordinate 22,924,542, forward strand.
TCTATTCTTGGGCCTCTCTGGGTCCAGGACCCATGTGCCTGGGGATTCTTGACAGCCTCTGCAGGAGTCTAATGCGTCCTCTGTGCCAGTTTTCTGCTGCCTCAGAATGTTCTCTGTTTTGACATTTCTTCCCTTATTAAAATATTTGCCTCTTTATGCGTGGCCAAAGCCTTCCTCTCCATCCCAAAAATATATATGCATTGTTCCTCTCTCCTTTTAAAACGAGATTGAATTTTTAAATCCCTTCAAGGGAGTATACTCTGCATTTATTTATCCCCTTCCTTCTCTAAATAGGAGTCCTATGAATTTGTTTTGTTCCCCCTCCTCTCATTTCCAGCTTGCTTTGCTCACTTTCCATCCCTTTGAACGGAAAGCCTGGTTTATTTGTTTTCCTTTTGTTTTGCTTAATAGCTAAAGCATTTAATACTTTGTACTTTCCTTCCAGGGCTGGTCTGCCACAGCTCATAAGTTTCTACTCAGAGGGTTACACTTACCGCTGCTTTCCAAACAGTGTATGGCTCTAGATTTTATTTTCTTACTGTGATTTGAGAGACGTTTAAATGTATCTTTTATAACCAAATGACCCAGTTTTAAAAATGTAAAGCCTTTATTTTTTAATTCCCTTCTAACCTTGAGTTATGGTGATTTTCTTTTTTAGTGTTAACGTCTTTGTGGGGTGTCTAACATTTTTGATCGATTATTATAATACTCTTTGGGAAAAAATAATGTGTTTGATTTTTACCCATTGGGTATTAAAAGTGGGTTTGCATTTAGCAAAGTCATTTGTGTTTACTTCTGTGGATTGTCTCTAAGGAAAGGAGAACTTAGCTTCGGTACAATGGTACAACATTCTTTCTGGTATGGTATCCTGCAGAGGCAGCATGGATGGAGGGTGCTGGCCAAAGAGCCCTGAAGTAAGCAGGAAGCTCCCTATTCTTTATCTCCTTCATTTCGTTTCCTTTCATACGGTAGGTGGTAGGCAAGCACTTTTACCACTGAGCCACGCCCCCAGCCCCACACTGGGGGATTCTAGGCAGGGGCTCTACCACTGAGCCACGCCCCCAGCCCCCTCACTGGGGGATTCTAGGCAGGGGCTCTCCCACCGAGCCACGCCCCCAGACCCTCACTGGGGGATTCTAGACAGGTGCTCTACCACCAGGCTATATCCCTAGACATATGATTCACTTTTTATTTTGAGACAGGGTCTCACCATGTAGCCCAGGCTAGACTAAACTCATTGTGTAGATTAGGCTAACCTCAGTGTCCTCAGTGTCATGTCAGTACTCATGCCTCAGCCTCCTAAGTACTGGGAATTCAGGCCTGCCCCAGTGGGCCTGTTCTGCCTCTCTTTCTCCTTCCTTCATTCCTTCCTTCCTCCTTTTCTTACCTCCCTCTCTCCCTACTTCCTTCCTTCCTTCCTTTTTTTTATTCTTTTCCTCTCTCTTCCCTTCCTTTTTTCTTTTCTCGGACAAGCCTTTGCAGAATAACCTTGTCTTTCTCTGCTGATATTTGGTAACTTTGTTTATGTTTTGCCCAGATTCAAAACAACTACTAGTTCTACTGGAACACAGGCCTCGCTGGTTGTGTAAGATGATTCTGTCTTGTCCTATGTCCCCACCAATTCACAGAAGAATTAATCCTGAAATACTTAACATAAATGCAGATAAGAGGATGTCAACTTAATCCTGCCGTGCCTTTTAGAGGTCCAGCTTTTTTGTGTGTCTAGGTTGTGTTTTGTACTTGGGTGCATCTCCGAGGATGAGTGTTGGTGACTTGAAGAAGAGAGGGTGGTACTACACAGAAATATACGCCTGTGTGTCCACTGTTCTGTGGTGTTTGGTCCTCTAGGCTCCCAAATTGCAAGATAAGCAAGAAGGTTGGCATTGTCAACCTGACAGACTCTAAAATTACCTAGCAGATAGACCACTAGGCATACCCGTTGGCGATATCTTGACTGTATTAATTGAGGTATTATTGTAGGGTTTTACTGCTGTGAGCAGACACCATGACCAATGCACGTCTTATAAAGGACAACATTTAATTGGGGCTGGCTTACAGGTTCAGAGGTTCAGCCCATTATCATCAAGGCAGGAGCATGGTAGTGTCTAGGCAGTCATGGTACAGGAAGAGCTAAGAGTTCAACATCTTTTGAAGGCTGCTAGTGAAGACTGACTTCCAGGCAGTTAGGAGAGGGTCTAAGACCCACGCCTACAGTAACGCCCCTATTCCAACAAGGCCTTAGCTCTAAATAGTGCCACTCCCTTGGCCAAGCACATTCAAACCATGACAAATATGAAGGCCTGCACATTATAGGTGGCACTGTGCCTTGGCTGGAATTATGGACAATATAGAAAAAGGGTGCTAAGAAGAAGCATGCATTCATCATTCTCTGATTTTTGAATGTGTGTACAATGTGACAATATTTCAAGCTCCTGCTCCATCAGATTTGCCACCATGATTGACTCTACCCTGGAATTGTGACCTAGAATAAGCCCTTTCTCCCTTAAGTTGCTTTTGTCAGGTTACTTTACCATAGAAAACAAAAGGAAAACTAAAGTAACTAAGACACTAAAGTATCCTGCCACAGGTATTATGTTACAGTTAAATGTTAAGCAGCTGGGGTTGGGGATTTAGCTCAGTGGTAGAACGCTTGCCTAGGAAGCGCAAGGCCCTGGGTTCGGTCCCCAGCTCCAAAAAAAAGAACCAAAAAAAAAATGTTAAGCAGCTGACTACCACATTGGCCCTGTATTCCTCACCAATTTTAATATTTTGCATTGCAGTATCCATCATTTTCTTTGTTCTTATCTAGAGATCCGTGAGCCGCAGACTGGAAAGTCCAGGAAGATCCGAGTCATCTTACCTCATCCATGGTTATATGTTAATAACATGGCCCCATACTTGATCATAATAAATACAGTGTTTTGCATTAATTGAAGTGGAGAGAAGATCCCTGGGCCGTGAAGAATACAAGTTAGATTTCATTTTGAATGCCATTCATAATTATATTCCAGCTATTTTTCTCTGTCTAGCATAATGACTGAGTTGAAAGGGAAACTTGATTCCAAAATATTCGTGATTGACATTCCTCAACGTGTAACCTTTGTACTTAAGATAGCAAGGCGGGGGCAGATATGAAGGAGGCTGTGAAGTCACCAGTGCATGTAGAATGCTCTTCCCTGCACCTCTTTTTGGCTGTTTCCTCCTTTTCAGCTGCACCTTCATCTTCTTTTTTGTATAAGTCTTTAGAGAAGAGTGAATGATGTCCTGGCTTCATTCCTGTTACTGCGATAAAATACCCCAACGGTAAACAAGGCAGAGAATGAAAAGTTGGTTTTACCTCATAAGCCTAAAGCATGGTTCATTATTGTAAGTCACGCAGCCTGTTCAAACAGCTAGTCAAGAGCAGAGAAAGAACAAATGCGTGAATGCTCTCTTGCTTGCCACTTAATTTCTCCATTCTGTTACAGATCAGGATGCCTAGGGAATGGTACCACTCACGCTGGGCTGGGTCTTCTCACCTCAATTAGCAATCAAGGAAATCCTCCAGCCATGCCCACAAACCAACCTGATCTAGGAAATCCTTCACCCAGGGATTTTCTTCCTGGTGATTCCAGATCTTGTCACGTTTATAATTAAAGCTAACCGGAACCAGAACCTCATCAGGTCCCCCTGTCAATGTCTGGAACCACTCTGATCCGCTCCACTCAGTTCTGTGCTCCAAGTCTCCTCAACCAAAAATACAATTCTTACTCCAAAGGGAATCAGAAAACACTTGTTTGAGCCAAATAAGAATGAACAGTGCCCATGAACATTGATTCAATGTTCTGACTGACATGCCATGCCATGGAAGAAGTTACCCACACTTGTATAGCCAAAGGCAATAATTGGTGGTGGTTCAAATGAGATGTTTCCTATAGTCTCAGTCATTTGAATAGTTGATTCTCAGTTATTAGTACTGCTTGGGAAGGCCTAGGAAGCATGGCCTGACTAGGAAATGTATGTCACTGGACGTGGACTTTGAGAGTTTAAAAACTTGCAAGTTCTCTTCTCTGTCTCTGTCTGTCTCTGTCTGTCTGTCTCTATCTGTTTCTTTTTTTCTCTGTCTCTCTGTATTTTTCTCTCTTTCTTCTTCTTCTTCTTCTTCTTCTTCTTCTTCTTCTTCTTCTTCTTCTTCTCTTTCTTCTTCTTCTTCTTCTTCCTTCCTGCATGAGGTTCAAAACATGAGCCCTCAGCTCTCTGCTCCTGACTTTATGTCTTTTTTACTCCACCATTGGGGAGTCTTACCCATCTGGAACCATTAGCCCAAATGCATTCTTTCATCTGTAAATTGTCTTAGTCCTGGTGCTTTTTCACAGCAATAGAAAAATAACAATACAGCAGTCTAAGCACTTGCCTTATACATTGGCAAACCTTGGAAACAATCTTGGGAACAGCAAATCTTGGAAATCTCTGAGTAGGTCTCAGGTGTTGTATGATGGACTTCTTAGCTTTTGGGTTAATGGAAGCTAATGGTCTGCTAAGTTGCTATGACCTAAAAGGTTTCACCTGGTAGTCACAAAGATCAGACATAGAGGTAGGCAATGAATGAACTAAAAAAATAGCTCATTGTGATTATAGCTCTGACTCTGGCATTCCAACTCTCCGCAATCACAAAGTTCTAACGAGTCATTCATTCTTGTAGGATCTTTGTTACAGGTGTGACATTTCCTGGGAACTTTAGTTTACAAGTCCCCGGTGGCCCGTCCACATTCCTCTACGACAAATCTCTTCATGTCTGGGCTCTGCTCTGTGACTGACATGTACCTGTCTCCTAAATCCATTCATGCTATAATTTAGAAAGTTCATGTAATAACTTAATGTGTCTCAGGGTATGAATAATTTCCAGGTGTCAAAAGATAAAATTACAATAATTCCATTTTAGAGATCTTAATTGGCTTTACCTGAAATCCTAGACTCAGCCTACTCTTCTTCCCAAAATTATCAGGCTAGCAGAAGGGATTGGTATTATATAAAAAAAAAAATCAAGGGAACCAGAGACAATGGGAATCAGATGGGTTCTTGTAACATGAAGAGGGGGAAGGGGTGGAGAATAGATTGGTCACAGACTACATCAGGCTATTTTTCATTTTTCTATGAGAAGTAAGGTAGAAGAGACCTCATTAATCTATCCTTTGATACTAGCTTGTTGAGAGAAGTGAGTATTAGCTCACTCTTGATTTCTTAGCAGGTAGGGCAACAGCTTAGTTCCATTTCAGTCACATCTGAATTTAGCATGATGTTTCCATCTTGATATGTTTGGTCTTATGATGACCAGGTTTGGTCAAGGTGACACACTCTAGAGTCGGAGAGTCTCAATTAGAAAGTGCCTAGATCAGGTTGGCCTGTGAAGCATCTGTTGGGGATTGTCTTGATTGTGTTAATTGTTGTGGGAGACCCGATCTGAAAGTGGGCAGACCCAGTCTGAAAGTGGGCAGCACCATTCCCTAGGCTCTACACCTGTAGAGAAACTGAACTGAGCACTGACATACACGTTTTCTTTGATCTCCATTCCATGTTTTGGATGGGATAAAACCATCTACCTCAAGCCTCTGCTGTGATGACTCCTTGGATGTGATGGATTGTAACCTGGAGTCAAAGTAAACTGTTTCTCCTCTAAGCTGCGTATGTTGGAGTTTTTCTTATCACAGCGCATATATATATATATGTGTGTGTGTACATATATATGTGTGTGTGTTGTGTGTGTGTGTGTATGTATGTATATATATATATATATATATATATATATATATATATATTGCAAGACCCAGTGAAGGAGTTTAATCTCTAACAGTGGACTCCTATAATTTTTTTTCACATAGTATTTCCCCATCACCCTCTCTCTCTAGGGTCTCCTTATATAATTGGCCTCAGACTTTTCATGTATCCCAGAGTGGCTTCAGAATCATTATATAGACCAGGCTGACCCCAAACTCATAATCTTCCTGCTTCTACCTACTGAGTGTGGTGAATGTATGCATACACCACACTTTCTCAGCCAATGAGGAGCAATAGCTTTCCATTTAGACCTTCAATCCCCATGGGGTAAGCTTCAGTGGGCAGGGGATGAGTTCTTAGGAGAATTTTTTTCTCTAAAGTAGAGAGCAAGGTCAGTCTTTTTAAAAACCAAGCAGAGACTGGGGCTGGTGCTAAGACGTGGGACATGCTTAGCCCTATTTTTGACTTACCAGCCCAAGTAAATAGATAAATTAATAAATAATAAAACCAAATGCCCCAGTGTTTGTTTCTGTTTTTGACCTGGTTAGATCAGTGAACCATTGAGATGCATGGAAAGTCTAGGGAGAGATTGTCACCTCCTGGGGCTCCTGTGAAAGTTCAGTTAAACACTATGTATGAAACCATTTTTTTTTTCTGTGTTGTGGGATTCTGCGGGCTGTTCGTTCCTTCTTATACTTCTGAATATCAAGTGCGAGTGCTGGAGGGAAAGCAAAGGACATGTTATCCAGAACAGCAGGCATCTGCGATTCTAGTTCCATCATTTCTATTGCTAAGAGAAAACACCCCAAGTTAAAGCCGCTTTAAGGAGAGAAAGAGTTTATTTGGTTTATATGTCACAGGCCACCATTGAGAGAGTCATCAAGGCAGGAACTCAAGATGAGAACCTGAATATAGCAATGTTGCTTTTCCACGCTGTATGGCCTATGGCCAAGGAACTCTACAACCAAGAAAGTGTGAAGGTTGTTTCTTGCTGGCTCTCTCACAGGCATAATTAGGTGGCTTTCTTATACAATTCAGAAGCGCCTACGTAGGGAATGGTACTGTCCATAGTGGACTGGATCCTCCTCTATCAATCAACAATCAAGACAATCCCCCCACAGGCCTACCTTCAGACCAACCTGATAATGATAATCCCTCAGTTGTGTCAGGTTGACAGTTAAGAACAATTAATATTATCCTCACCCAGCACTGCTCATAATTATGACAAATATATGAAAGAATACCTTAAAGGGAAGAAGTTTTTTTTTGGCTTACTTTTCATCTGTGGTGATCTTGGTATATTGCTGTGGCTTGTGATAAGGCAGGGCATAATGGCAGCATGAATATCCAGTAAAACAGAGCTACTCACTTTGTGGTGTTCATCTCATGCCAGGGGTCAAGATTTTCCCTTCAAAAGGACTCCAGTGACTCATTTTCCCTAATTACGCTCTACCGCCCACAGTTCCACCAGTTTCCATAGTCTGTTTAAGATTTGAATCCATCAATAGATTGAACTCTTGATTAGCCCAGAGCCTTCCTAATCTAATCATCTGTGGACACTCTCAAAGACACTCTCGGGGTTGACTTGTCTAAGCTCACTTGTCTCCAAGAAATTTAAGAGATCAGTCAAGATCATACAGCCCTGAAAGGAGGTCTAACTCCAGAGACAAGTGTACTACATGGTTATAATGTGTCTGTTTAATTGGCTTTTCCAAGAGTCTTTAAGAGTGCTAAAGAATGATTCAGGAGCTGGCTAAATATCTTCCATAATATGCTGTTATGGGATGGGTATTTGTGGGCTCCGTTCACTATGAATGAGGTTAATGCTCTTCCAAGACATCCTGTCCAGTTCCCTGCTCCATTCTGTTAGGGGAGGACAGAAAGATGAACCGGAAAGCTCATCTCTCCAAAGGCTCTCACCAAACACCAAATTCCCTCAAAGACTTGATTCATCCTCACATTTCTAGCTTCTCTATTGTCTTTAAGCTACACAGTCTAAAGTTTTGTGATACAGCTTCTCACAGTCACCAACATAACCATCTACATTAAAAATGAACCATAGAGGGAAGGGAGCTAGAAAGACAGTTCAGCACTTAAGAGCTCTCATTGCTCTCAACAGAGGGTTGGAGCTTGGTTCCCAACCCTTACATGGTGGCACATGAGCACCTGTAACTCCAGTTTCAAGGCTACTCAACGTCTTCTTCTGGCCTCTGTGGGTTCCTGAATGCATATTGTGCAAATAAAGTCATGCAGGCATATATACGCATACATGTAACTTAAAGAAAGTAAATATTTAGAATGAGCCATAGGGGGATATTGCTCAATAGGTAAAGTGCTCACCATATAAGTGTGGGGACCTGAGTTCAGTCCCAGCACTGGGAAGACAGACAGAAGCAGGTCTTTGGGACTTGCTGGCCAGACAGTCTGGCTTAGTCGGTGATCCCAGACAGTGAAAGACCCTGTCTCAGAAACCCAAGGTGGACATACCTAAGGAATCATACCTGAATCTGACCTCTGACTTCTAATAGCTGTACCCATGTGCACAGGTGTATATCCATAAGGAAAAAAATGCATACATCAGGCCCTTGAGTATAGACCTGCTGAGGCACCTGGCAGAAGAAATGTGGGCGTCTCTCTCTCCCTTCAGAATCTAATCATAAAATGTAAATATTAGGCTAGAATCAACACACATATGCAAACCAAAAAATAAATATCTATGATGGGAAAAATCAAATGCTATTTGTTGTCTGTAATCCCCAGCTGCAAAGGATGGGCCGCTTGAAATGCGTTTTGTTTGCTAAATAGGATGCTGAGCTTGAAAAATAAGACTGGACAATCTAAAGAAGTAACCTGCTTAGCATAAGGAGTTTTAAAAGAACCGAAGGAGGCAGGAGGAAGGACTAGTGTAATGGTTACTTTTGCACTGTCAATTTGGTATAACAGTTGAATCACCTGGGAAGAGAATCTTAATTGAGGAATTATCTAAATTAGGTTGGCCTGTGAGCATGTCTGCAGAGGCTTGTCAAGATTGTTAATTGATATGGGAAGACCCAGCCCACTGTGGGTGGTACCATTCCCTAGCCATGGGAAGGGGAGTGGTGTTGGACTGTATAAGAGAGGAGCAAGCAAGCAAGCATTCCTGAATGCATTTCCTGCTGTTCCTGACTATGGATATGATGTGATCAGCTGTGTCAGGTTCCTGCCAGTGTTACTTCTCTGCTATGATGGACTGTAATATAAACCCTTCTTCCCTCATTGCTTTGTGTTAGGGTGTTTTATCATGGCTTAAGAAAGGAGAATAGGAGAGCCATGGAGGAACTGAGGGTAGAATGCAGTAGTTAAGAGCAATTGTTTATTACATAATTTTTCCTGTTCACTCTTACTTCTCTGTGATCACCTTATGCTAAATGTTCCAGATTTTTCTGTCTTAACAACAAATTCTTTTTCTTTATTAAGCCTACTTACTCATTAGTAATAATTGTTTATTTACACTAAAAATGAAATAAGCCAGGTGTGTTAGTTTCCTTTCTTTCGTTGTGATAAAACATTCTAACCAAAAGCAATGTAGAAGAAGAAAGGGTTTATTTGGCTTACATGTCCAAGTCACAATTCATCACTGAGGAAAGTCAGGATAGGAACTTAAGGAGGAACCTGGAGCTAGAAACCCTGGAAGAAGCTTCTGGACCACTTTCCAGCTCATTCTCTGGCCCATGCTCAGCTAGCTTTCTTATACAGTCTGGGACCAATTACTTACCCAGGGAATGGTATCGCCCACAGTGTACTGGGCCTTCCTTTCACCAGTTAACAAGTAAGACAATTGTCATAGACCAATTAGACCTGGAAAATTCCTTAATTAAGACTCCCTTTCTCAGCCAAATCTGGACTATGTCAAGTTGACAAAGCCAGCTACAATACTGGTTATGGTGGGATGCGACTGCAGTCCTAGTACACAAGGAGCTAAGGCAGGAAGATTGTGGATATTAGGGACACACACACACACACACACCAGAGAGACCCAGTGATCTCATGGTGTAAGTACTCGATATGAACCTAAGTGTTATTCGATGAATAAATCACTCACTTTTGCTCTAGATATCTAGGAACAGACAACAGTCTTGGTCTGCTATTCCCAGATTCTGGATTTCAGGACTATAGAAACCCTTGGACATCTGTGAGTTCTCTAGCCTGCTCATTTTCTGATTCTTTTGACATAAAACTAGCCACCACAGAGAGAGAGAGAGACAGAGAGAGAGAGAGAGAGAGAGAGAGAGAGAGAGAGAGAGACAGACTGACTGAGACTGCTTTTTGCACCTGCACTGGGTCGTCTGTTGCAAGTATACAAGCACACTACGTTAACCCGAGTACCATTTTACTGGGAAAAATAATTGGCATTGAATGCCTATTGATAGAAGCCAAAACCGCACTTCCCTGCAAGCCTTGGAAATCCTATTGGTGTTAGGCCAATGCTTTAGGAACGATCTGTGCAGCGAAGGAAAGGAGAAGGTCACAGAAAAGGACCTTTCGTCTTTCTTAAGCAAGACGTGTTGAAATAAATAGTTGGCCTCCTGTACTCTTTTCTCATTAAGAAACCAAGTATTTAATGACTTCTTTGGTAAGTACTCAGAAAAGGGCAACGATAATGGGGGGAGTTTCTCAGAAGCGGAGCATAGCGGTCCTTCATCCAAACTGACTCTGAAGACCATTTGAAGAAAGACAGCTGAAGGCTATGACTCTCTTTCATGTGTACATTAATTCAGTGTCCTTTCTCCTCAGTGGGGCATAAACATACATCATTTAAATTAATATGGGAAGTCAGAAATAAGACCCCCATTAACATATCCACAGGGGAGGAATGAGTAAGTCCCACATGGTTGCTTGATCGCACTGTTTCCTGGGAGCTAGAACTGCCTGGCAGGGCCCTCCTGCCCCCTGCCTTCTTCTCTCCAGTTCTGAAGGGTCATTCCCAGCAGGTCCCCTTAGCTCAACTTCTCTATGACACGTGTTTCAGTAGATCTGAGTTATTGTGTAAAGGCCTTCCACTAGCAGAAGACCCTCTGGGGTAGGACATCAAGTGTGTCTTTACTTTGGGATGCAGTTGACAGTGACTTGATTGGCTCTATGCCTAGCAGAGTAGTGATCTTTCTTCTTCAAGGAGGCAGAGGGCAGAGGAATAGAGCAGACTCTGGAAGTCCACCATGTTGGGTGTGGTTGCCCCCTCTAGGCTACAGATACATCTTTCTAGCATCTTTTAGATCTACCAGCACCAATTGGAGCAGAGGGCGTAGCCCTATACTGCTACCTGTACCAACCTGAGTTGTTCTTCCGACTTAGGGACCTCCACTCAAGGAAAGGTAATATGCCCTGGACAACAGTGCAGAACAGAATTTCAGGACATGAGAGAGAAAAGCAAAGTTTAAGTCAAGCAAGGAGAGAGGAGTGTCAGGTCCAAAAGCAAATGGCTAACCCTGGTGCTTATTAGCATACCAAAGCCCTTGGCAGCCTCTGGTCTGTCTTAGCATCATGGGTCCCTATTAGCAGAGTCTATGCTGGCATCCTGGCTCTTCTCATCTTGCCTACTACCCTAAACGTTTCCAATTTGTGGACTTCCCTTCCGCCAGCTTCTTCTCATTCCTAGATCACCTTGCCATTAAGACCGTGGGCTTTCTTGGTTCTCTCAGTCCCCTTTTTCTTACCCCCTACCTTAGTTAGGGTTGCGTGGCTATGAAGAGACAACACAGCCAAAGCAACTCTTATTCAACATTTAATTGGGGCTGATTTATCATTTCAGAGGTTCAGTCCATTATCATCATGGCAGGAAACATGGCAGGCTGCAGGCAGACAGGGTGCTGGAGAAGGAGCTGCGAGTTCTCACATCCTGATCTGCAGACAGCAGGAGGAAACTGTGACACTGGGCCCAGTGTGAGCACAGGAGACCTCAAAGCATACCTTCGCAGTGACACACTTCCTCCAACAAGGCTACACATCCTCTAATAAGGCCACGCCTCCTAATAGTGCCACACCCTATGGCCAAGCATTCAAACACATGAGTCTATGGGGGCCATTCCTATTCAAACTATCATGTCCCTCTCCTTGATCCTTCCCTCGTGCCCTCCCCTCAGCCCTCCTCTATGGCTCAGTCCATTCTCCTGGCCATGTTCAGTCTCCTACTTTTTCTCCCTGATCTGGGCTTTTCCATTTGCCTCTAGCTGTACTCTCCCTATATCTTTAATAAAAACCTTCCCCTCACCATACCTTGGAGAGGTCATGTCCTCAATGTTTAACAATACAGGGTAGGACATGTTTTCGATTTAGATATGAGGATATGAGGGGTGAGGGAGAGTGGGAAGACAGCACATGTTCAATACATGAGTGTGGGTTCCTTTAGAGAGGGTTATATGTGAAGGAGACACAACATCCTGAACTGCTTAGAGGTCATTAATTGATAAGCATCTCGGTCCAGTTCCGGGAGCCCTAAACTTTGCAGGATGTCTATCTTGCAAGAAATCTTCCCGATAAAGAACACAGATACACCATGTCATGTCATGTAAGGCATGTCAATCATCTGGAAATCCCTAAGGAAAATCTGCTTACTAGAGACTTTAGAAATAGTATAAATCCCATCCACAATGCGAATCGAAACCATGGACCCTTTGGCCATTGTCCATCTGTTGTGATAAATATTATTTTGGTTGGTTGGTTTTTGTGTGTGTATGGTTGTGTGTGTGTGTGTGTGTGTGTGTGTGTGTGTGTTTCCACACTCCCTTAGACCATATAGTTCCCAAATAAGGGACACATAAATCTTTTGGTTTATAATAAGCCTAAAAGCAGTAGAACTGTGCCAATATCAACCCTCTATGCTATTTTGTCACACACACCCATCAATAACCCCACTGCTTGTCATGTTTCATTCTGGCCGTTCCTGCTGCATCAGGGCATCCCTCATGATCATGTGCTCATGATCCAAGCAAGCCCACGGTGACCTCTTCCTTCTTCCTCCTTCTCCTTATGGTCCCTGCCTATCTTAGTTAGGGCTTTACTGCTGTGAACAGACACCATGACCAAAGTGACTCTTATAAAGGACAACATTTAATTGTGGCTGGTTTACAGGTTCAGAGGTTCAGTCCATTAACATCAAGCATCCAGGCAGACATGGTGCAGGAGGAGCTGAGAGTTCTGCATCTTCATCTGAAGGCTGCTAGTGGAAGACTGACTTCCAGGCAGCCAGGAGGAGGGTCTTAAAGCCCACGCCCACAGTGACACACCTACTCCAACAAAGCCACATCTACTTCAACAGAGCCATACCTTCAAACAGTGCCACTCCCTAGGCTGAGCATAGACAAACCATCACAGGTATCATTGGTGCGTCGTCTTAATGAGTGCATCCACGTAATGAGCTGAGTCAGCTACCAGGGGTATTTTATATGAACACTGGACTATTTGAGAAAAGCATGAATCCAGGAATGGCTAGTACATGCCTTGACTCCCAGTACTCAGGAGACAGAGGTAGGTGGATCTCTGAGTTTGAGGCCATCCTAATCTATAGAATGAGTTCTATGACAGCCAGGGCTATAGAGAGAAACACCAGGGAGGGGCGGGGGAGAAAGGCATGAAAATGATGGTTGGCTTTTTATCTCCCGTTGTATCATTGATGATATTGGGTAGGAGTCTCCCATACTGTCTGTCCCTACTGAGCATCTACTTAGAGCTACAAAACCACTGATATGTCAAACACCATTGTCTGAAATACTTTCTGATATGAACTTCTCTGGTTTCTGACCATAACATATATCTTAAAATGGGTATGGTTTCTTTATACCTTAAAATGAATATGGTTTCTTTATCTATTAAATGTCATCGAGGGGCCGACAAGCTGGATCAGCAGTTTTTAGTGCATACACTGCTCTTGCAGAGGATCTGAGCAGGGGCCCCAGCACCCACATCAGGCAGCTCACTGTGGCCTGTGACTACAACTCTCTCTTCTTCAGCCATGGTTTTTAGATGAGTATCTAGAACCAACTAATTAGGTAGTAACCAAAAATAAAAGAAGGAGAAAGAAGAGGAGGAAGGAGGAGGAGGAGGAGGAGGAGGAGGAGGAGGAGGAGGAGGAGGAGAAGGAAAAGAAGAAAGAAGAAGAAGAAGAAGAGGAAGAGGAGAGAAGAAGAAGAAGAAGAAGAAGAAGAAGAAGAAGAAGAAGAAGAAGAAGAAGAAGAAGAAGAAGAAGAAGAAGAAGAAGAAGAAGGAGAAGAAGAAGAAGGAGAAAGGAGAAGAAGAAGAAGAAGAAGAAGAAAAGAAAGAGCAGTTACCAGAGACATAGCTCAGAGGTCACTTTTCAGCTTTGTGACATCCTTACTGTAACCTCCAGACACACTACTCACATCTCTATGTTGTTTGCATGAATAGGTTTTGAAAGGTCCCATTAATAGTTGTGGCTTTAAAATAGATCAGAAGTTGTCCTTGGTAATGGGGTTCAATCAGTAGGTTAAAAAAAAAAAAAAAAAAGGACCTTGCCCTGATCACGGTGACCATGTCTGTGATGAAGCCCACTATTACATATGAATGTTTTTCAGTGGACCTATGCTGGAGAAGCATTGAGAGACCACCATATCTCTGGAATCCATGGGCCAGCCACTCTATTCATGGCAAGCTCCAGGTCACTAAGAGACCTGTTCTCTTCATCTACCCAAAAGGTTAACAGGACTTGAGGAAAGACTCCTAAGGTTGTCGTCGGGATTATTTGTACATACACGCGGTGCCACCATGGTGAGGTTATCTAGTGTTTTAGCAATGGATTCTTTTTCTCCACCAATTTGAAAACTAAAAAGCCAGGTAAAGCAAGGTCCCATCACACAGCAAAGTTTTATCGAAAGCAGAAGCATGTGTGCACAAGTGTACACACACACACACACACATACACACACACACACACACACACAGCACAGCACAGCACAGCACATAAAGAGACTTACCAAGTGTGTGTGTAGGGGGATCTAGACCCAAAATCTGTAAAAACAAAAAAACAAAAAACAAAACAAGAATCGGAGTTTTTCTGTATTTAGGGGTAGGGTTGCTTCCCTTTCTCCTTCAGAATTGGCTGGTTCAGGCTATTATGGTGGATCAGATAATGGGAAGAAAGGGGTTTCGAGACACCATGACCACAGTAACTCTTACAAAGGAAAACATTTAATTGGGGCTGGCAGGAAGCACTGACATGGTTGAGAAGGAGACAGAGTTCTGCATTTAGATCTGCAGGCAGGAGGGCAGTTACTCAGACAAAGACAGGGACAAACAGAGAGGGAAGCATGGTGACAAGACAGACAGGACAGAGACACACAGAGACAGAAGGAGCCTGACAGAGAGAGAGACACAGAGAGAGGACAGAGACAGAGACACACACACAGAGACAGACAGACAGAGAGACAGACTGACAGAGAGAGAGAGACAGAGAGAGAGGGAGGGGTAGAGGGAGAGGAAGAGAGGGAGAGGGAGAGAGAGAGAGAGAGAGAGAGAGAGAGAGAGAGAGAGAGAGAGAGAGAGAGAGAGAGAGAGAGAGAGAGAGAGAGAGAGAGAGAGAGAGAGAGAGAGAGAGAGAGAGAGAGAGAGAGAGAGAGAGAGAGAGAGAGAGAGAGAGAGAGAGAGAGAGAGAGAGAGAGAGACAGAGAGAGACAGAGAGAGAGACAGAGAGAGAGACAGACACACACAGAGAGACAGAGAAACAAACAAAAAAAAAAACAAGAGGGAGGGAGAGAGAGAGAGAGAGAGAGAGAGAGAGAGAGAGAGAGAGAGAGAGAGAGAGAGAGAGAGAGAGAGAGAGAAGGACACACACACACAGACACACACAAAGACAGACACAGAGACAGACAGAGATAGAGAGAGACAGAGAGAGAGAGAGACAGAGACAGACACACACAGAGACAGACAGAGAGACAGACAGACTGACAGAGAGACAGACTGACAGAGAGAGACAGAGACAGAGACAGAGACACACAGAGAGAGACGGACAGACAGACAGACAGACAGACAGGGCCTGGCTTGAACATTTGAAACCTCAAAGCCCATCCTACTGACATATTTCCTCCAACATGACCACTCCCTGGTGACCAAGCATTCAAATCTATAACCCTATGGGGCTATTCCTATTCAAACCACCGCAGGTTGGGGGGAAAGCAGATCAGTTCACATCATGGTGGACAGCAAGCAGTTCAGTTTACACGATTATGGAATCTCCTCTAGCTCCCTTCTGTTTCCATATTTATTTCTTCCTGGTTCATGGCCTATGGCAGGACACCGCCCACATTCAATGTAGGTCTTTTCTATCAGTCAGTCCTCTCTAAACTCTCCCTCACAGATGTGCCCAGGCGTATTCATCTCCGAGGTGATTCATATGCGATCATGTTGGCAGTAGAGATAAATCATCCCAGCAGGTCTCTGGACTTGATCCTCTTGGCCTCCAGCATGATACATTTTTCTAATCCTCTGTTTTACTGTCCTGTTCCCCATATGAAGTTCCTTGTTGCTACTAATGTCGTAAACAGCCAATGCCATAGGTGGTACAGTGCTCACAACAAGCACATCTGTCCATGCCCCCCTAAAGGGACACAAGTTGGCTGCAATTGAAAGCCCAGGGTGTCTCAAGTCAAGGACTTTGTCTCTTCTCAGTGCCTGGTGCCTGGTGAGGCCTTGTACTTTCAAACTGCTGAGAGAGCTGTTTCACAGCAACCCAGCGAGCACAGAACTCCAGAGAGGAGGTGTTATTGAGGCCTCCTTGGTACAAATAGGACACACAGACCTCATCCTGAGCTGGCCATCACCTCTCCGAATGGAGTCCTTCAGTCTTGTGCTAAACCTTTACTATGTCTCAGCAGGGAGCTTAGAATTCCAGGAAAAGCCAGGGAAAACTCATCTGGGCATGGTGGCTTACGGAAACTACACTTCCCAGAATTCTTTGCCCTAAATGTTTGCCCCTAGAGTGGCCACAGGAGAATGCTATGGGAAGATGTAGAGGAGGGCAGTGAAGGGCAGCCGATTTGGCACTCACACAGTTGACACTCATCTGTCCTTAAACCCGGAGAGTGTGTTTAGCTCACTGATGGAAAGCTCAGGCTTCTACAAGACACCCAGAGCCACCAGGGTCAGAGGCAATGAGACATACAAGATCCATCCATCCTTCCAGGCTCCAGGTCAAGTTAGTGGGTCCCAGTTTGTTCTTGCTCCTCATGTTATGTTATATACATTACTCCCTTTCTGGCTGTTTCCATATGGACTACTAGGGCCAACATCAACTGTAAAGCCTTCAAGAGATTGCTGAAGTTGAATCCCTGCAGCAGCTGATAGATATAAGCATGTACATATAAATACATATATGTTATATACATACATACATACATACATACATACATACATACATACATACACACACACACCTGTGCTGTGTGGTTATTTGAATACTTATGCTTTGAGCATGTTGGTGCTTTTTGCTTTGTATAAAATGGGGGTGGCTTGTCCATTATCTTAATCACTGTTCTATTGCTTGAAGAGACTGTTTTACTGTGAAGAAACACCATAACCAAGGCAACTCTTTATGAGAGAAAGCAGTTCACTGAGGGCTTGCTTAGAGTTTCAGAAGTTTAGCCCGGTAGCATCATGGCAGGGAGTAGGGCGGCATGCGGGCAAGCATTGGAGCAGTAGCTGAGAGCTACGTTTCGATCTGCAGGCAGAGAGAGAGGCAGACAGAGAGACAGAGACAGTGAGACAGAGACAGAAAGACAGAGAGAGAGAGACAGAGAGAGAGAGAGACAGAGACAGAGACAGAGGGCCAGAGCCAGGGAGACAGGGACAGAAAGACACAGAGAGACAGAGACAGAGAGACAGAGCCAGTGAGACAGAGATAGAAAGACACAGAGAGAGAGAGACAGAGACAAAGACAGACAGACAGACAGAGACAGATCCAGTGAGACAGAGACAGAAAGACACAGAGAGACAGACAGACAGACAGACAGACAGAGACAGAGAGGCAGAGCCAGTGAGACAGAGACAGAAAGACACAGAGAGAGAGAGACAGACAGAGACAGACAGACAGACAGAGACAGAGCCAGTGAGACAGAGACAGAAAGACACACGGGGGTGGGGGAGGCAGGCAGACAGACAGACAAGAGAAACAGATACAAAGAGAGGCTGAAACTCTGAGCTTTTCATGGACTTTTGAAGCCTCAAAGGCTACCCCCAGAGACATGCTTCTGTTTCTGCCCACACCCTCTAATCCTTTTTGTTCTTCCAATAGTGCCACTCCCTGTTGACTGAGCATTCAAATGTATGACCCTACAGGGACCATTCTTTTCTAAATCCCCACACCTATCCATCCAAACTAAGCCAATCAAACAGACAAGAAGAGAAGTAGAAGGAGGGGACTGACTCAGTGTGGCCACCCTGGGGAGTCGAGGTTCAGCGGCCCCCAAGTCCATCTTCAAGGTACTGACGTGAGGTTTAAGTTTAAGTAATGGGGCAAGAGGTGTGCACAGCTAAGCATTCCGGGGAGAGGTATGGTCTCGCCCATTACTGACTCCAGTCTCTCCTGCAAGGCGGTCTTAGGAGTTCACAGAACTGTGTGACATCTCTCTCCAGGAGATAAGCTCCCCGTCTGCCTAGCTCCAGGCTTCAGCCTCTTCCTCCTCTCCTCATGCTATTTCTGTCAAATATCGTTTTCTTGGGGGTCCATTGTTCTAGTGCTTTAAGAGAAAGGCATTGGTCTCTTTGCAATATCTCCTCTCCCACCTCGGCTCTGGTTTAGGGTCAGGGTTACAGGGTTATAGGACCTGACATTGTCCTAAATTAAGGAGCAACTGGATAGAATGGACGTGGGTGAAGGAATTGGTGGAGATGTGGTTGTGTTGGGCAGTGTTGTAGGATGCTCACAGGGCAGCTTCTCCCAGCCAGCTGCCTTTCCAAGCTAATGATTTGTAGCGATCTCTGTCCTGGCCAGGAAGCTCACAGCATCATTTATGTTTGCGCGCTGCCTTGTTCCCCAGAAGATTTAAGGCAATTGCACACCCCAGAAAATCAATCTCCTCTCTGAGCTCTGGGGAGAGCAAGGCTCCGTTGTCAGCGCGGGCAGGTCAGTTTGGTTAAGTGGTTGTGGTGGACCGGACCTGCCAAGGTGGCAGGAAAACGATTGGCAGGTGCTTGGTGAATTCACGGGTTAGAACAAAACAGGGATGATAGTTTAGTTTAAGTGATCCCTGTACATGTGGGGGGGGGGTTGTGCACACAAGTACAGCCCCCACAGAGGTTGGCAGCCAACCTCTTAAGTCCATGCACTTAAACACTACCATTTTTCCAGACCACGTGTACCACCTACCCAGCTCAGGAGAGTGAGCTGTGGGGTGAGGGTCTCCATATGAGAATGCCTCAAAGTTAGAGCGCGTTTTCTTGGTGTGCTGTGTTCAGTTACATCATGAGGGAGGAGGGCAGTTAGACAGTTCTGGTAGGTTAGTGTAAGCCAGTGGCAAGTAGTTCCCAACTGTTCCATCTCTGTCGTGCAAGTGTGGGCTCATGGGAATGAGGCCCAGGAGAAAAAGGGCAGGGCTGGTCACGCATGACCCACAGTATTCCACGGATGGCACTTTGGGGTTTTTTTTTTTTTTTTTTTTTTTTTGACCGTGCTTATGAAATGTTCCTAGTGGTGTCAGTTTTGTTATCTGGTCTCTTATTTTCTCACTCCTTGCCAAAGCTCCGTTTCCTATGTGCATGCGTGTGTCATGTGTGGAAGTCAGAGGACACGTTTTGGAGGGATTGTTTCTCTCCGTTCACCTTGTGGGTCTGCGACTTCAATCCAGCTGGGGCCTCTGGGGACTCTCAGGGGCTTGTTCAGTGGGTGATCTGTCAGCCCAGTGTGGCGTTGAAGAAGATCGCTGCCCAAATTATATGGATGGTTTTTTTTATTTTATTTTATTTTATTTTATTTTATTTTATTTTATGTGTGTGTGGTATGTGCTGATGTATGCATGTGCTCATATTCATGTGTGTGTGTGTGTGTGTGTGTGTGTGTGTGTATGTATGTGAGTATAAGATGTATATGCACTGATATGTAGAGGCCAAATATTGATCTATGATGATCTTTTTTGAGACAGGGTCTCTCCCTGGCCTGAGGGTGGCTGATTAGGCTAGGCTGGCTGGCCAGTGAGACCCAAAGATCTGTCTGTCTCAACTTCACCAGTGCTGGGATTACAGACACAGCTTATCATATGGGTGCTGGAAATTGAAGTCAGTCCTTGATTCTTCTAAGACAAGCACTCCACTGACGTAGTTATCTTCCCTCTTTAAACTGGAAGGTTTAATCCCACAGATGCAAGGAGAAATACCACCGACCCAAATCATCATGGTCAAATTAATTAAAGCAAGTTTTTGTCAAAATTCAGGTATAGGGGCTGCCCCTCCTGAAAGGTAGGGTTCAAGAGATCAGCATTGCACATGGGTAAGATAAGAGTTGTTATAGCTTAGAAGGGGACTTCCAAATGGAGAACTTGATGACGGGCTAACAGGCAGGGTTATAGGAGCCGAACATAAGCATAATAAATTGGTTATAGCAACCTCCTGATTGCAAGGGTAGTCATAACAAAGAAGAAAGGCTTTATTTTGGCTCACATGTAGTCCGTCATTGCAGGGTAGGTATACCAACGGCAAAATGAGGCAGCGATCACATTCTATCCACAGCCAGGAAGCAGAGAGAGACGAATGGTGGAATTCAGCTCACTTTCTCCTCTATATTGAGTGTGGATGTCCCCAAGGCATAGGATGCTGCTGCCCATATTCAAGAAGGGTTTTCCCAACTAGAAACCTCCTCACCAACAGTTGCCAGTCAAATCGTCATCCAATCAATTTGGAGGTGAAGGCTGGAGAAACAGCCCCTCTGTGAAAGGACCCATCCTTCCTGCATGCACAGGTGTATGCCAGCATCCATGGCACCAGTTGGGTATTCTAAATAGTGTATCTACTTCTTGCCTCTGGAGGCCAGAAGTTCAAGATCAAGTTATATAAGGGTATTGGCTTTTCTGTCGTCTCTTTCCTGCCACTTGCTATCACTGGATATTTTGTATTTTATATTATCTTCATTGTATGTGTATGTGCATGCCTGTGTGTGCATTATGTGGGGGGGGGACATGTACATGCATTCATGTGTGTGTGTGTGAATGCCTGCATGCATGCATGTGTATGTGGATACATGTATGTGCGCATACATGTGTGTGTCTGCATGTGTGTGTGCGCATACATGTGTGTGCCTGCATGTGTATGCCTGTATGTGTGCATGTGTATGTGCACACACATATAAGCATATTTGTCCAAACCTCCTCTTTGTGCAAGAACACCAGTTATATCTGGTTACTTTATTAGTCATTCTTCTGTATTTTGTGTCACAGCTTTGGAGACTTTAGTGTGTGGTCATCTGGATAGATTGCTTCAGGCCTCTGGTGACTCTGAATTATCATCATAGCAGGAGCATCATCTTCTGGGGAGGAGAGGGAGGGTGGGGAAGAAGGAGGAGAAAAAAAAAGAAGAAAGAGATGACAAGGGAGAGACAGAAAAAAATGGGATGATGAGAATAAGGGGCAAACCCCCAAGAACATGCCCTAAGGACCCCGCACACACCTTCAGCTTGTCCCACCTCCCACATGTCCATCACTTCCCAGTAGCCTATCAAATTACAAACCTGTGGATGGATGAATCATTCATAACCTCAGAGCGTTCATGCTCCAATCAATCATTTCCCAAAGCCCTGTTTCTGGCATCGTTTCATTGGGGATTAGGTCCTCCACGTATGTGTCTCTGGGGGACAGTTCCCATTCAATTATAACAGACAGGACCTGCTTTAATGACCTCGTTTTCATTAATTCTCATCTTCACAGGCCCTCTCTAAATATAGGTCCTCTCTGAGGTGCAAAGGGCTAAGGTCTCAACATGCCCTCTTTCCGATGATACAATGTAGCCCATAATAACAGTGAGCTACAGGATGAGTCACTGTGGCCCCTTGGGAACTACTGTTTTTCTAGAGCACATGCAGCAGACAGCCTGCCAAGGGCGGGAGCGTCTGTTGCTGTAGCCCACGACCATTGCAATTTCTGATTCTGAGGATAGGATCAGGAGGGACAGGCACACCATCCCAGGGGTCTCACAACAACAGGCAGCCAGGGGAGGCCAAGAGCTCTCTGTATTCATCCTACAGATGGCTGACCATGGCGGGAGAAGAGCCATGGTTCTCCAGAAAGGGCAGTTTAGAAAATGGAAAGTTCACTATGAATCTTTTTGAAAAGTGGGTGTGTAAATGTGTCTGTATGCTGTATATGTGTGTGTGCGTGCGTGCTGTGTGTGTATACATCACATATGTGTATGTTATATTGTGTGTATGTACCTCATGTAAGTGTGTATTGTATATGTGTGTATGTACCACATATGCATGTGTGTGTGCTGTGTGTATATATCACATATGTGTGTGATATATTGTGCATATGTTATATTGTGTGTATGTACCACATATGTGTGTATGTGTTATATATGTATGCATCACATATGTGTGTATTGTATGTGTGTATGTACCACATATGCATGTGTGTGTGCTGTATGTGTGTATATATCACATATGTGTGTGTTATATTGTGTGTATGTTATATTGTGTGTATGTAACACATATGTGTGTATGTGTTATATATGTGTGTATGCATCACATATGTGTATATTATATATGTGTGTATGTACCACATATGTGTGTGTGCTGTATGTGTATATACAGCACATATGTGTGCTAAATTGTGTGTATGTACCTCATATGAATGTGTATTATATATGTGTGTATGTACCACATATGTGTGTATGTGTTATATGTGTGTGTATGCACCACATATATGTGTGCTTTGTATATGTATGTATGTACCACATATGTGCTTGTATGCATGTGTGTTGTATATGTGAGTATACATCACATATGTACTTATGTTTTATATGTGAGTATGCAGCACATATGTGTGTGTTGTATATATGAATATGGATGCCATATGTGTGGAGGGGGTATGTGTGTATGCACCACAAATGTGTGTGTTGTATGTGTGTATATGTACCACATATGCATGTGCGTGTGCATTCATGCATGTGGAAGCTAGAAACCAGGTGTCTTCCTTAACCACCCTCCACCTAATAGTTTGATTCTAGAACTTGTCTATTGTGTGAGGCTCACTGGCACAAGCCCCAGGAATCCTCCTGTCCCTGCCTCCTGAGTGGTAGAATTACAAGAGCTCACACACCACCACATCTGCACTTTTTGCATCATGAGCGCTAGGGGTCTGAATTCAAGTCATCATGCTTTCCAAGTAAGCCATCCCAGCCCTACCTGGCTTTGGTCTTGTGGCTAGCAGTGTGTTTTAGTCAAGACATGGTCTCATTATGTAACCCAGGATAGCCTCTATCCTACAAGTAGTGAGATTACAGGCATATGCCATCAAGTCTGGTTCTTATTTTTTTTTTGTCCCTGTACTTATTTTGTGATATAAAAAAGGCTATGCTGGAGGTGTAGCTGTGTGCTAAAGTTCTAAGCTCAGTCAGGAAGTGGGAGAGGGCTAAAGAACAAAGAAAAGGCAAAATTTAGAGAAAGTGAAGGTTTCAGACTAATGGAATTTGGATTTCTAAGCCAGGACTTAAAATGTTAAGAGTTGTGAGACCTGAGTGTAAAAGCATAGGGCACAGATGAACATTCTTTAGGGCCAAGATGAACATTGGGCGTGGCAGTATCTTGCAGATGCTGAGCTGGAGGGGACCCTGTGGTCTATCTGAGAAACAACATAGGAAGAATTATTGGGAGGAATCAGAACCCCCCCAGAGACAGATGTTCCAGACGGAGTGAGATGATTACATCAGAGAGAATAGTACTGAAACAGGTGACATTTAAGGTCCCTGCTCACCCCGATGCTATAGTCCTGTAAAAATGCAGACGCTCCGAGTTAAGCTATCTTTGAGGACACAGTGACATTTGATGCTAAGAGCGTCTGTTGATATTTTCTTTGAAATCTACGCCGTGCCGACTCTACCTGTAAGGGTGACCCGTAGGACAGTGGGATGCTTTGTGAAGTCTCCATGGCAACTCTTTCAGCTGCAGCACACGAGTCTGGAGGGTCTGAAGACAGGAAGACAGCGAAACATTATTTTTTCATCTCCAAAGCTCACGTAACCACCGTTTGATCAGGCGGCATGGTATTCTTTCTCTCTCATCTCTCTATTACCTGCAGCGAGGCAACCGTTCTGGCAGAGTGCAGGCACGCAGCCACAATGCACCGGTGTTTTGCATAAGCCACTAACATTTCCAGGCTCAGACAATTTATAGACTACATTGTCAGTGGGGATAATTAGCGTAACCCATGCCCGATGCATGCAGCCTGTAGACTCGGAGCCTTGCCAGGAAAGCTACCACATTTAGCGACCCAATGCTTTCATCTGTAAGTTCTGTGAGCATTCCAGGAAAAGCATCATAACGCTAGGCTAGCCACAGAGTGGGAGCAAGACCTTTTGCCCTTGGCCTTGGCCTGCTGGAAGAGGGCTCCTGGTTCCACCCTCTGGAAGACTGCAGAGTGGTTCCCAAACTGCACCCTTCCTCTCTAAGTCCAGCTTGACTCAGTCATTGCTCCCCACTGCCTACTTTCCCTCTGAATCTTCCCAGAACAAACCTGGGTAATTCATTGCCCACCCCTTTGGCATGATTTCTTATTTCGTTCTGGGATGCCTGATTTTTTTATTGTGTTATGGTGCTTCATGGCACTTCATGGAGTGTTCTGACCACTTGCATTTGCTCCAGAGCACCTTAGTTTTACTCCTCGATTTTAAACTTGGAGACGCGCATTTATCTTGGTCCTCTCTGACTCCCCACCCCCCGCCACGGTTATAGTGACTATCGTCAACTGCGCAGAATGTAGAATCATCTAATATCTGTGAGGCAACATCTAGATTGTGTTAATGAAAGTGAGGAGACCCAAAGTGAATGTGGGCGGCAGCGTCCGTCGACTACAGTCCAGTCTGAATAGAAAGGAGAAAGCGAACAGAGCACCAGCATCCGTCTCTCTCTGCTTCCTGACTGTGAATGTCACGTGACCAGCTGCCTCGAGCTCCTGCTGCCCTGCCTTCTTCACCAGGACGTGCCATCCCCTCAAATCAGTGGTTCTCAACCTTCCTAACGCAGCGACCCTTTAATACAGTTCCTCATGTTGTAGTGACCCCCGGCCATAAAATCATTTTCATTGCAACCTCAGAACTGTAATTTTGCTACTGTTATGAATCATACTGTAAATATGCGTGTTTTCCAGTGGTCTTAAGCGAGCCCCGTGAAAGTCGTTTGACCCCTCTACAAGGGGTCGAGACTCCCAGGTTAAGAACCTCTGTTCTCTATGACACCCTTCCCTCCCTCACGCCAATGACTTCCTTTATACTGTTTCTGCCAGGTCATAGCAATGTGAATGGAATCTGTGCTTCTTTAAATCTATGAGGCTGTAATGGTCCCTTGGGGGAAGAGGGGAACTCACACACATAAAGAAGGATCCAGTAATGGATAAGAAAAGGGAAGAGGCTATGAACAAGGAGGCCCAGCAGGCTGTGGGAGTTTTTTGACCTAAAAGAATGAGTGTTCATTTCCCACAGCCAAGCGGAAATGCCAGCCACCCCCAGTGCCTCTTTGTCCCCCACTCTCTGTGCCTCATCTTGAATATCTCACCACCTATCTGTCCCTCTGTCTCTCTGCCACTCCCACCTGAGGCCCTGCTGCTGACCCGTTTCCCTCTAGCATCTGTCACTGTAGCCTGTGGACAGGCTTCCCGCCGCCGTCCCTTCTTGGCACACTCTAATTTATATCCCAGATGGAAATCCCAGGATTTTGTGTGAATGCAAATTGGATCAAGTCCCACCCCCCACCCCCCTCCCCCAGCTTGAGTACTCTTATGACAGAGGCTTTCCTTGGCTTTGGGGATTACAAATCTAATCCTTGATTTGGCCTGCCAAACTCTGTGTGCTCTGGTCTAATCTAGCGGCTTCAGGCCCACCTGCGTGGTCCCCACACTCCCCCACCCCGTTCCTTTTCCAGGCTTTTCTCCTCTTCTCTCTGATCTCTTCTCCCCACCCACACCTGCACCCCACCCCACTCCTGCCATGTGTTCGCACACATGGCTCTACTGCTAGGGTGGCTTCTGTCCCACCAATGAACGTCTTCTAGTCATGCAGGCTGAAACTGTTCTAGAATCTTCCAGGCATCACTGTGGAGGTCAGATGCCTCCTGTCTGGCGCAGGCACGCCCTCGGTTAGACATCACGTGACCCTGCCTGACTAGCGTGATTATTTGATTAGCTACCTTATTAGTCACTGTCTTTGTTGTAGTGAAAATAAATCCCTGACAAAAGCAACCGAAAGAAGGGTTATAGTGGCTCACGGTTTGAGTCCACTATGGGAGGGGCAGTGGGCCAGCTGGTCACGTGACATCCACGGTCAGGACGCTGAGAGAGGTGGACGCTTAGCTCACGGTCTCCTTTCGATTCAGTCCAGGCCTGGTGATATCTACATTTAGGGTGGAGCTTCCCAAGTCAGCTAACCCATTGTACACGCTCCCTTAAAGACGTGCCCTGAGATTGATTTCCATGGTGAGTCTACAAACCATCAAGGTGACAATCAAGATCAACTGTCACATTTTCTCCGCCGGAATAGAACTCCCTTGGCGCCTTTTCCTAAGTGTCCAACTTCAGAGAGAGAGTCCTAAAAAATAGTAGCAAGAACAAACAAGCAAACAAACAGACAAAACAGAACAAAAACCGGAAATGGTGAGGAAACAGGAAGAAGGAACTGAACTGATTTACTGCACTTTGGACGCATCAAACACACTTGTTTTCGAACCCTGGCCTAGCATTTCTCTCCACTCTGCGACAAGCCTTCTGGACACTTGAAATGCCAGAGCCACAGGCTTCCTTGCGCTGGCCTCCTTTTTTTTCCCCCCAAAAGAAATAGAATTAAAAGCAAAACTGGCAGTCACCAGCTGGACATAGAAGGGTCACCAACGTTACCCCGAGAAGGTCTAAGGTGTGTTGTAGTTTGAATGTGAACCGTTCCTCTCCCCCAGAGGTGCAACACTCAGTGTCCAGTAGGTGGCGCTGCTTGGGGAAGGCATAGAGCCTCTGGGAGGTGGAGCCTGACTAGACTAAAATCTATCTGTGCAGTTGGGCTTGGAGGGTATAGTCTTACTCCACTTCCTGTCCTCTCTCTCTTTCTCTTGTTCCTGACTTGGGCTAGACACATAGACCTACCATCATGTATCCCCTTGGAAACTGGGAGCCAGACTTGCCTTTCTTCGGAGTGTTTTTATCACAGTCTTAGATCAGGAAGTAATACAGGTCTCTATCTTTTCCTCCCTTTCATGAATACATGATGATTGGGTTTGACCCTGAAAGACTTTTGCCAACATTATTTTTTTTATATACAATAAAAATTACATGGAGGAACTGGGGAGATGGTTCAGTTGGTAAAGCTCTGTGCGTGTGTGTGTGTGTGTGTGTGTGTGTGTGTGTACACATGTGCATCCTCGAGTGTGTTTTGTTTGTGCAAGAATGAGGCCCTCAGGTTCAGATTCCCAGCGCCCACATAGAGTGCTGGGATTATGCGGTGACTCTGTAATCCCAGCACAGGGGCGATGGAGACAGGAGGACCCCTGGAGCCTGTTGCCCAGCCTAGCCTAGCCAAATCGGTGGTGAGCTCCAGGTTTAGGGAGAGACCCTGTCTCAAAAACTAAGGTGGAACACGATAGAAGACATCTAGTGTCAGTCTCTGACACACTCACACACACTCATATACACTCACACACACATCACACATCCATATACACACAGCACAGACAACACACCCACATATACACATACTACAGACCAGGTACACATACCACACACACACACCCCATACACACTACACACACACACACTACACAGACCACACAGACTACACACACACACACACACACACACTCATATACACTCATACACACATCACACATCCAAACACACACACAACACAGACAACACACACACATATACACACACTACAAACCAGGTACACATACCACACACACACACCCCATACACACTACACACACACACACTACACAGACCACACAGACTACACACACACACACACACACACCCATACACACACACAAATTATACACACATATACACACTACACAGACCACACACACACCACACATACATTACACAGACTATACGCACACACCACACACCCTACACACACACACACACACCACACACAAACAAACACATATGTACACACATACACACACAACACACACAACACACACACACACACACACACACACATACACACACACACACACACTCACACACACACACACACACAGACACACACACACCACACACACACACACACACCCATACACACACACAAACTACACACACATATACACACATACACACTACACAGACCACACACACACCACACATACATTACACAGACTATACGCACACACCACACACCCTACACACACACACACACACGCACACACACACCCGAAATACATTCCATACCCCCACACACATACCTCCATACACAACACCCCCAACCCCCCCTCCGGGCTCCCCACCACTCACACATTGAGCTCAGTGAGGGAAAGCCAGGAGATGTCTGAGTTCAACCTGGATGGGTTTTGCAGAAATCCTCTTGCTGGCTTCCAGGAAATGTGGACAGAAGTGGCTGTGCTAAAACTCCTGCCCGGCAAAAACTCCCCTTCCTGCTATACACTTCCAGTTTCCCTTGTGGCCTGGGAGTTCTTTTTGGTACTGCTATTTTGTTCACTGCACGCTAGGAAGACGAAACTGGTTTGGACTGGTAGGGGTAGCGGGCTCTGAGCAGTGTCTTGCCCCATTTGCGAGCTGCGTCCTTTTGATGCCAGGCATTTATATCTCCTGATTACCTATTTATTACCTGTCAGATCAAAGAATGATCTAGAACGCTGCCCCTTTCTTCCCCCCAGAGAAAGAGACTGGAAAGCTGTTTGGGAAGAAAGGGAGGTGTCTCCCCAAGGATGAGTCTAATTGTTTTAAGCAGGGGGAGCCTGGTCCCCCACACCTTGGATCAGCATGCGGCTGTCAGGCTTCCGTTAAGCTCCTGTGACAGGGTAATCTCTTTTGTTCTGCGCCCAGGGAGGATATTCTCTGCGTTGTTAGACAAGTCAATGAAGATAAAAATATATATATATATTAACTATTTTAAGCCATGCCAGTCTACCCCAAAGAAATAAAGCTGCCTCATTCTGTATCACGTTCCCTCTCCTAATGAGCCGGAGGGGGAGCTGAGAGCAGTCAGGTTTGCCCGATGGCTGTAGCACCCCTGATGGTTGTGGTACCCCTGAGACCTTAAGTCTCTTATCCCAGCTTTCCTGGAGCCTTCGAAACTGAGGACTAAAAAAATCCGAGCAGCGGCAAGCACTGTCTGACACCATGGTGTCTGGCTGAGGCTGGATGCTTTGCGAAGCAGCTCTCTTACCCTAGGTGTTGCTGGGTGCTGCTGGGTGTTGGTTTAGGTCCTTATCTCAGCTCTCTGCCTGAAGCAGTCCCATAAGAGCTCAGCCTCCTGCACCAGCTGGCTGCCACTGCACAGGGGGCTTAAAAACACCCCTCCTTGCCTCCTTTCCTGAGAACGGAGATCATCCCTTCCCACATCACACTCAGAAGTCACGCCCAAGGACACATGTCCCACCTGGATGTCCCGCCTGAAGTTCCACCCAGGTGTAAGTCATACCCAGGGACATGGGTTAAACCTAGAAGTCACACCTGGAAGGCCACACCCAAGGACTGATGTTACACCTGGAAGTCCACTCCCAGGGACATGGTCTCACACCTGGAAGCAGCATTCAGGACTATCTGGTGACAACCTGACCGGCTTCTTAGTTGTGAACTGAAATTCATAGGGGGAAAAAAATAGCCACATCCCTATGTTGAAGATGTCACGGGCCAAAAGATGAGACCCCAGTGATCAGGGAGAGTTGGAATGCTGCAGGTCTAGAACTAGATATCTCGGCATGTCACTACCTTCCTTAATTGCCACCTCTCTGCCTATCCACCATCTGTGTGACTGTGAAATAAAACCACTGTATGTATTGGCTTACCACACCCCCCACTTCCACTGTGCCAAAAGGTGTCTGAGACCTCCGGCAAAGACTTTTCCCATCTTTCCCACCGCCACCTTCCTGATGCTGCCCAGCTACTGTGCTTCATAAGGCATATTAAATATAAAGTGTGTGTGTGTGCATACGTGTGTCTATGTGTGTGTCTATGTGTCTGTGAGTGTGTGTCTGTGTGTGGGTGTCTTTGTGTGTGTCTGTGTGTGTGTGTCTTTGTGTGTGTGTGTGTGTGTGTGTGTGTGTTGTGTGTGTGTGTGTGTGTGTGTGTGTGTGTGTGTGTGGTGTGTGTGTGTGTGTGTGTGTCTGTGTGTGTGTGTGTGTGTATGTGTGTGTGTGTGTGTGTGTGTGTGTCTGTGTGTGTGTGTGTGTGTGTGTGTGTATGTGTGTGTGTCTGTGTGTATGTGTGTGTCTGTGTGTGTGTGAGTGTGTGTGTGTGTGTGTGTGTGTGTGTGTGTGTGTGTGTCTGTGTGTGCGTGTGTGTGTGTCTGTGTGTGTGTCTGTGTGTGTGTGTGTGTGTGTGTGTGTGTGTGTGTGTGTGTGTGTGTGTGTGTGTCTGTGTGTGTGTGTCTGTGTGTGTGTGTGTGTGTCTGTGTGTGTGTGTGTGTGTCTCTGTGTGTCTATCTGTCTCTGTGTGTGTGTGTCTCTGTCTCTCTGCGTGTGCATGCGTGCGTGTGTGTGTGTGTGTGTGTGTGTGTGTGTCTTTCATCTGGAAACATTAATGGTCAAAGCCTGGAAGGAACTCTGGGCCAGGATTTTTTAAAAATTCCTCCCTCAGGGCTTAAGGGTTTAAGGGGTTAACCCACTGGTTAAGAACCTCTGTTCTAAGTGGTAATGAACAGTGTCCCCTCAAGGTGTTCATTTATTTGTCCCACTCTTCCTGGCAAGCAGATGACGTAGACTTGGATCACAGGCTTCTCTGAGCTGAGACCTGAACAAGGAAACAGCACCCTCCTAGCAGTTCCTGGGAGCACCCTAAGCTAGGGCGTCAAATGTGTGGACAGGAAGTAGGAGCTAGGTTACAACTGGTAAGGTTCTCAGGGGGAGCCTGGAGTGTGGGTCTGGGGAGGGGGATGAAGCTAGATGGAAAGAGACGAACAGATCCTATGCACAAGCT
>NC_046169.1:22960620-23088120 GCF_011064425.1 Rattus rattus
TATGTGTGCAGATAGGTGTATATGTGTATGTGTGTGCATGTGTATATATTTGTGTAAGTTTGTATGTGTGTGTGTGTGCAGATGTGTATGTATGAGTGTGTGTCCATGTGCATGTGTGAGTATGCACGTGTATGTATGTAGGTTAAAGGTTGACCTTGGGTGTCTTCCTCTAACATCTTTCACCTTATTTTTATTTATTATGTTTTTATTTATTTGGGCATGTGCACGTGTGCATTGTATGGCCACCATTTAATTTTAGTGCATAGTTCAAGGTCCAGTCCATCATGACAGGCAAGGCAAGGCAACAGATTCAAGCATCCCATAATGCACATGTGGAAGTCAGAGAACAGCTTTTGAGGATTAATTATTCTTCCACCATGTGGGACCCAGGGATTAAACTCATGTTGTGAGCCTTGATGGCAGGTACCTTTATCCAACGAACTATCTCACTGACCTGTTACCACCTTAGCATCAGGTCTCTTCCTGAGCCTGAACCTCACCAGTTAGGCTAGGCTGACTCTTGAGTTCTGTGGAGTAGTGAGCCTTGGGGTTCTTCGTGGCTCTGTCTACTCCCTTAGCTCTGGGGCTATACAAGTGAGCCATGGAATATACCTTTAAAAACACCAGACCAAACCTGGGTTCTAGGGATTAAACTCGGATCCCCGTGCTTGCCTGCCAACCACTCTACTGACCACCATCTTCCAAGCCCTTCCTCAAAGCATATTCCCACTTAAAGTGTTAGCCTCCCGATGGGCTAAGGGCAGGAAAGGTGAAATGGAACCCAGCATAATACACTTAACTTTCAGGGTATGAGAGGATGGTCGAGACCTGAAGAAATCAATGACTGGAACGTCTGTGTTGCAGGATGATGGAGGTGGGGACAGGGATCAGAAATGTCTGTGGCCCTCAGACTAGCAGGAGGCAGCAGCATTCATGAACTCAGGCATGCCATTCCTTCACAGTTCTTACTGTGTACTGGGTTCCATAAAATGTCTGAGACCTCAGCTTGAGGCGTTCCAAGGCTTCCTAGCGTTCACGTTCAAGGAGGAAGATGAAATATAGGCAGATCATTGAATACTGTGCAGTCTGATGGTGACTGACCTGTGGTTGGAAGACCTCTGATCCTGTATGGCCACTCCCTGGTAACTTCCTGAATGGAGCTGGCTTCAAAGCAGGTGATCCGGCATGGTCCAGGGGAAGATGAGTTTTGTGGGGGTTACCAACAGAAACCACTAGAATAGACAGGAAGGGAAGACAGGGTAATGGAGAGACTGCTTTGACCTAGAGAATGGGGTAGCCATTTTATTCTCAATGAGTATGGTACATGGTGGGTAAAAAAGAGGCAGAAGCCTGGATTTGGATGCTTCCCAAGAGAATGGGGACCAGGGATTCAGGGACCCAGGCAAAGAGCAGGAAAAGACAATGTGGCCCTTGGGCTAAGTTTTGCTGTGTGGTAGATGGTTGTCTCTCTGTTCTGGTTCTCCATAAATCCTCTAGTAGATTCTACAGATGGATTACTGCAAAATTTTGGTACTTTGAGAACAGAGATGATCTCCATAGGGAGCAAAGGCTGCCCACGGGGGATCAGTGAGGACCCCCAGACTCGTGTGTGCCTGCGTGTGTGGGGGGGGTGTAGGTTGCTCCACCCATCGCTCTGTGGCCCCCTGTCTGTATAATCTAGTTTTGTGGACTGGTGGGTACTTGGGTGCTGGTAAAGTAGTTGCAGCAAAGTTCGTTTTTTTCCTGTTCCCATGGCTGTGACCAGATATCCGATAAGACGCTTAAGGGAGAAAGTTTGTTTGGGCTTGAAGTTTGAGGGCACTATCCATCATGGTGGGGAATCTGTGGCAGCAGGAGCGACTGGTCTTCACATCCTTATATTTTTGGCTGAACAGGAAGGAAAGATCAGACTGGAAGTGAGGGCTTGTGCATGAACTATCAAAGCCCATTCCAAGTCGCTTACCAGTGAAGGGCCACCTCCTGCACATTTCATAATCTCCTCAAACAGCGCCACCTGGTGGCCAAGCATCTAAACCCAGAAGTTTCTCTCCAGGTGGTTAGAGAAGCCAGGAGCTTCCAGGGAATCTCATATTTCCACTGTGGAATAAATCATCCGTATCTTTTACACTGAATTGTTGTCGTTTTAATTAAGGGCTGAAAAGACGACCCCACAGTTAAGAATGTTTACTGCTTTTCCAGGGGTCGGGATTCTGTTCCCAAGACTCATGTGGGGCCTCACGCAACCTCTTGAACTCCACCCTAAGAGGACCTGACCTGCGGCTCTCCTCAGACTTCTAATGTGCTCTTCTGACCATGTGTGTGTAGGTGTGTGTGTGTGTGTGTGTGTGTGTGTGTGTGTGTGTGTGTGTGTGTGTGTGTGTGTGCCAGCTAGCCAGTCTGGTTATTCTCACTAGCAAGCTTGCACTGGGGACTCTTGAACTCACCTCCTCAGGCTGGAGTTATGGGTAGGCAGCCACGCCGACTCAGGATTTTACGTGGATTTCTGGGGAAACTGTGGGGCTCACTTTTGTGGGTCAGGGCTTTAGTAACCTCTGAGTCGTCTCCCCAGCCTCTAGTCTTTGTTCTAGAAACAGCTTTACTTTTGTTTCTTTTATTTTTTAATTTTAGGCTAGCATATACTGTGCGTTCACAATCTTGTCCTCAAACCCCACCCTCTGTTCAGAAGGAAGTGAGCTACTGGACACGGGTGCTGTGAACTGAATTAAGGTCCTCTGGAAGCATAGCAGACACTCTTTATCACTGAGCCATCTCTCCGGCCCCTAATCTTTAATTTTAAACTTTATTTTTAACTCTACGTTGATAGGTGTGTCTGGGTTTGTGCATGTGAATGCAGTACCCAGGGGGACTAGAAGAGGGCAGACTCCCCTGGAGCTAGAGTTAAAGGTTCTCTTTGCTCTGCTAGTAGCTTTAGATCTTTTATGGGGTGAAAACATTTGCGATTTTATGCAGCTAATAAGTCCCATCAGCCACAGTGATTTACCGGAAGGACCACAAAGGACTTTACAGAGACTTGTACATCCATCTCAGCTACAGCGCTACTCATGATAGCCCACTTAAGGAACCAGCCTCACTATACGGCAATAGGCAAATAAGCATACGCAACACCCACAACTCCCTGGAACTCCAGCTCCGGGGGAGTCTGCCCTCTTCTGGCCTCCATGGGTACTGCATTCACATGCAGGAACCCAGACTCGGTCGCATATGTGAATGTACAGTTACTAAGAAAGTTTTAAAAGATTAGGGGCTGGAGACATGGATCAGTGGCAAAGAGTGTTGGCTGCTCTTCCAGAGGACCTGAGATCAGTTCCCAGCATCCATGTCCAGGGAGTCACTTCTGGAACTTCAGCTCCAAGAGATCCAATGCTCTTTCTCTGGCCGCCTCTGTAGCCCCATCCCCACCCTGCTACACACATTGTATATATGCACACACATACACACACATGTAAACGAAATTTTTTTAATGGAAGGAGAATGAAGTTTTATTGTATGGGGAGAAATGGGTAGAAAGACTCCTATTAGGTGAATTAAACCAGCCTCTGAGGGGTTGGGGATTTATCTCAGTGGTAGAGCGCTTGCCTAGCAAGTTCAAGGCCCTGGGTTCGGTCCCCAGCTCCGAAAAAGAAAAAAAGAAAAAAAAGCCCAGCCTCTGAAAGAGCCATTCAGGTCTTGCAGGCTCCACACATGCTCTATAGAAACCGAGGGAACACTGTGACCACAGAGCAGTTTTCCTGTTTCCCTTGCTTGACCACCACGGTAACATCGGATTGCCACCGGTGAACCCAGCTCTGGGCCAGCTGCCCGCTTTCTCTCTCAGCTTCCTTTGTTCTTCCTAGACTTCTAGCCAGGCTCAGAGGCCAGCACTTGCCCCACGCTGGCTTGCTTGGCTGATTATTTCTTGCTGGTACGTTGGCTGGCACGTTGGATGCAGTCCATCACTCTGTAAGGAGAGGACAGAGATTCCCAGCTGATGCCACTGCGTGGGTGACACCTCTGAAATCGTCACAGATGGTCTGCATTAGGAGTGGGTTGGAGAGATGGCTCATCCGTTAGGAGCACTTGCTTCTCCAGAGGACAAGAGTTTGGTTCCCAGCACCCATAATGGGCAGCTCGTAAGTCCCTGTAACCCCAGCTCTAGGGGATCTGGCACACCTTTCTGGTCCCTACTGTCATCAATATTCACACACCATCCTCACCCCCATTTCTGCCCCTACCCCAATTCGTATTCACATACCTCTCACCCCTTCTCTCCCCCAATATAGGTAGCACATACATCAAAATTTATAAAATCTTTTTTTAAAAAGTACGCCGGTGGAGGGAAGGCTCTCATCGCCACATGGATTGTTTACCTCACCTGAAGTCTGCATTCTAGGAGAAGTTACAGAGTATTAGTTCAAGAAGTTTCCCGCAAAACTTCCTGTCTGAGTGTTTCATTTCACAAGCAAACCCCAAAGCACACTGAGATTGACGGACTTGCCAAGGCCTCATCTCTAATTAGCGGCAGCAGGGAGAATGTAATCAAAGCTCTTTGCACAGAGCCACAGCCTTCTGGACTGGTTTTTTTTCTTCTCTTGGAAGAAAGACTATGCTAGAAACCCAGCAAGTTGGCCAGCACTCCTTGGTGTACAGTTGATTCTAGGCTCCACATAGCCCTCCACCCTCCCTAAACATCTGAGTATTACTAGCCTTTTTGCCCATTCTGCCAGGGGACTGCAGTTCCAGCCATGCAAGTGTGTGTGTGTGTGTGTGTGTGTGTGTGTGTGTAAGGATGTTTGTGTGTGCATTTGCATATGCTTATGGATGCCAGAGGACGACTTTGGGTGTCATTCCTCCGATTCAGTCTGCTTTGTTATTTTTCTTGGAGATTTATTTGTATTTATACGTACGTGTGATTTGTGGGGTGTGTGTGTGTATGTGTGTGTGTAAGGATGTTTGCGTGTGCATTTTCATATGCTTATGGAAGCCAGAGGATTTCTTGAAGATTTATTTGTATTTATACGTGCGTGTGATTTGTGGGGTGTGTGTGTGTGTGTGTGCGTGT
Source organism: Rattus rattus (assembly GCF_011064425.1). NCBI lineage: Eukaryota > Metazoa > Chordata > Mammalia > Rodentia > Muridae > Rattus > Rattus rattus. Next base: position 22,965,680 of record NC_046169.1, read on the forward strand.
GTGTGTAAGGATGTTTGTGTGTGCATTTTCATATGCTTATGGAAGCCAGAGGGTTTCTTGAAGATTTATTTGTATTTATACGTACGTGTGATTTGTGGGGTGTGTGTGTGTGTGTGTGTATGTGTGTGTGTAAGGATGTTTTGTGTGCATTTTTTTTTTTTTTTTTTTTTGAGATTTATTTGGGGACCGAACCAGGGCCTTTGTGCTCCCAGGTGCGCTCTACCACTGAGCTAAATCCCCCAACCCCATTGTGTGTGCATTTGCATATGCTTATGGAAGCCAGAGGATTTCTTGAAGATTTATTTGTATTTATACATACGTGTGATTTTGTGTGTGTGTGTGTGTGTGTGTGTGTGTGTGTGTGTGTGTAAGGATGTTTGTGTGTGCATTCTCATATGCTTATGGAAGCCAGAGGATTTCTTGAAGATTTATTTGTATTTATACGTAAGTGTGATTTGTGGGGTGTGTGTGTTTGTGTGTGTGTGTGTTTGTGTGTGTGTGATTTGTGGTGTGTGTGTGTGTGTGTGTGTGTGTGTGTTCTGGTGACAGCAGAAGCCAACAGAGGGCATTGGATCCTTTGGAGCTGGTGACTGTGAGCCACCCTATAGGGATGCTTGAAACCGACCTCTACTCTGGGCAGTATGCACTCTTAACCACTGAGCCATCTCTCCAGCCCTTCCTTAACCACTGAGCCATCTCTCCAGCCCTTCCTTAACCACTGAGCCATCTCTCCAGCCCTTCCTTCCACTCCTTCTTTAAAGACTGGCTGGCTAGCCATCTTCTGGAATCTTCTGTCTCCACCTCTCCAGCTCTGGGATTATAAGCACGTGATGCCATGCCTTAAAAAAAAAAAAATGGGTTCTAAGGCTAGAGCTTGGGTCACGCTTGCGTAGCAGCAAGCATTTTACCAACTGAGCGTTCTCCCCAGCTCCAGCTCTGGGTTTCTTTTTTTTTGAGACAGACTCTCAGTATACAGGCTAAGCTGGCGTTAAGCCTGAGAGTCTCCTACCTACATCTTCTGATTGCTAGGATTTGGGGAATGTGCCACCAAGCTATGCTTCCTTCATCATTTCCTGATTCATTCAGGGATGTCAGGTCCCTGGGAGTCCGTCATGGAGGCCAGCAGTTTACTAAGCTCATGCCTTAGACTATTTGTCTGAGCATCCAGAGTGGAGCTAATTAAACTCTACGTGCCACCCTACAAAACTCTGTGGTGATAGCCCAGCAGTCTTTATTTTAGCAAGTTATCCTTGTGATTCTGAAACCACCTATATTTGAGGACCACTGACAGAAGCTCTCCCCAGTAGGTAGGACTCTCCCCATGTTCCTGGGCCATGTATGGTTCTGGTCTCCAACTGGCTGGGTATATGGCCCTGGTATACCAGATGCCTCTTTTAAGCATTCAGTCCTTGTCTTAGTTAGGATATTATTGCTGTGAACAGACACCATGACAAAGGCAACTCTTATAAGGACAGCATTTAATTAGGGCTGGCTTATAGGTTCAGGGGTTCAGTCCATTATCATCAAGGCAGGAACATGGCTTTGTCCAGGCAGGCATAGTGCAGGAGGAGCTGAGAGTTCTACATCTTCATCTGAAGGCTGCTAACAGAATACTGACTTCCAGGCAGCTAGGATGAGGGTCTTATAGCCAGCACTCACAGTGACACACCGACTCCAACAAGGCCACACCCACTCCAACAGGGCCACAGCTTCTAATAGTGCCACTCCCTGGGCTAAGCCTCTACAAACCATCACAGTCCTATTCCTTGTTAAAAGATGTTCAAGAAAGCAGGCTTGCTTTATTTATGAGAGGATAACATTTCTGTTTTGAACCTAGGAAAAATGATGAGAGGGACTTGGCTGTGTGCGTCTGATTTATACAAAGGTGACAAGAACTGCATTTCATCTTAATACTGCCTGGCTTTCTTGTTTGTTTTTTACCTATTTTTTTTTAAAAAAAAAATAAACTTTCCGTGTCATTTTGATTTGTGCCTGTGTTGGTTACTTTTTTCATTACTATAATAAGATATATGTCAGAAGCAACTCAAGGAAACAAGAGCGTCTTGGCTCACAGTTTGAGGGTGCACCATCCACCATGGTGGGAGAGCCTAGCAGTAGGAAACTGAGGCAGCTGCTCACATAGCCCCCGCATTTTCCCCCTAATATACAGCCCAGGACCCCAGTCTATGGGCTACATTTAGAGAACATGTTCCTTCCTCCATTAGCCTAATTGAAAAACTCCCTCACAAACATGTCCAGAGGTTGGTTTCCATGGTGATTCTAGGTCCTGTTAAGTTGAGCATCAATATTCACCACCACAGTGCAGGTTGTTTCTAAGAAGTACATTGATTTTTGTTCTAAAACTTAGGGCCTCGTGGGTTACAAGTCTAAATGATATATGTTTATGGACAAAACTGATAACATTGCTTGACCTGACATTCTGCTTTGAATCTTGTTTTTTATTTAAATTTTATTGATTTCTGAGAATGTCATGCAATCGATTTTGATCACGTTTACCCCCAGCTCCTCCCAGATCTACCCCTTTTCCTTACCCACCCAACTTTATGTCCTCATGTGAGATAAATACCAAAAACACGGAGTCAAATCTGTGCTGCCCATATACTCTTGAGTGTGTGCCCATCCCTGGAATGTGTACCTACTAGGATTTATTTATTTTTATGTATACATTTGTGTGCCCACTTGTTCATCTGTGCACCACACACAGGTAGGTGCCCGTAGAGGCGAGAAGAGGGTGTCAGATCCCTTGGAGATGGGAATTACAGGCAGCTGTACATCACTCAAAGTTAGTACTGGAAACCAACCTCAGTCCCACTGAAAAAGCAGCAAGGAATCTTATCTGCTGAGTCATTCATACCCAGGATCTCTTTCTTACACATGTCTCGACTTACATTTTCTTTCCTTTCATCTGTCTGAGTCTGGTTTCTGTTGCTATGATAAAACAAACCCAATTTGGATGGTTTATTTGGCTAGTAGGTTACATACCTGTCATCTAGGGAAGCCAGGACAGGAACTGGAGCAGAGCCATGACATCAATTAGCCGTTAGAAAAATGCCACATACAGACACACCCATGGACCAATCTGATAGAGATGATTCTTTCGTTTCCTCTTCCTGAGTTTCTCTAAGTTTGTGTCAAGTAGCCATTGGAAGCTGATTGTAATGTTTTCTCTACTTTTCTCTGGAGTTTTTGGGAATTTTTCATCTCATTATGACATATTTATTTCTTCAGAGAAAGGGTATCATGTAGTTCAGGATGTACATTAAATCACTATGAAGTGGAGGATGATCTTGAACTCCTGGTCCTCCTCCCTCTGCCTCCCAAGTACTATGGATACAAGTGTACACCACCATGCTCGAACTCTACAGTACTGGGTGCATTTTGGGCAAGCACTCTACCACCGAGCCACCTCTTTACCTCTTTTTTATTTCCTGACACAAGGTCTCACTGAGAAGCCCAAGTTACCCCCTACAGCTCTCTGCATAGACCTAGCTAGCCTCAAGCTTACAATCTTGCCTCAGCCTCCCAGGCACTTCTTCCTATCAGTTCTGTTGTTTTGTGTTTGCGACCACATTGTAAAGGGTCTGTATCTTTCCACGTATCTTTAGTGTCAAGAATTCTCTATTTCCTGTCTTCTCGATAAATAAGAGTAGATAGTGAATTGCTGTAAATTCCTCCTGCTGTTTTGTCTCCCTCTTCTTGTCTTGCTCCATGACAACAAAATCTAAGACTTGACGCTCACATTATTCTCTGCGAGTGATTAAAATTTACACCCTGTGACAATGGCATTGACTTTCATAACCGAGCTGATAATAATTATTAGATCGTATAGAGGTAGATGTTTTTATTACCAAACCGAAATGTTTTCACTGTGACTCATCAGTGTGTGTGTGTGTGTGTGTGTGTGTGTGTGTGTGTGTGTGTGTGTGTGTGTGTTCGTATGTGCAGGTGTGACTATAGTTCTGAAGGCAACCTTTGATATCATTTCTCAGGCACTGGCCACCTTGAGTTTTTTGTTTGATTGGCTTTAGATTTATTTATTTTATGTATATGAATGTTTTGCCTGAATGTATATATGTACACAGTGTGTGTGCCCAGTGCCCTCAAAAATGAACGATGGCATTGGATCCCCTGCAGCTGGAGTTATAAATGCTTGTTATCTACCACGTGGGTGCTGAGAATAGAACCTAGGTTTCTGCAAGAACAGCAAGTGCTATTAACCCCTGAACCATCTCTCCATAGTTTTGGGGTCAGGATCACTCCCTATCTAAAGCTCACCAAGTAGGCTAAGCTGGTTGACCAGTAAGCCCAAGGGATCATCCCATCTCTACCTTCTCAGCCCTAGGTTTACAAGTGCATAGTCCCATACCTGGCATTTTACATGCACTATGGGAATAACTCTGGTCCTCATGCCTGCATGGCAAGCACTTTGCTGATAGTTCTGGTTAATTCTAAATTTCAACTTCCATGACCTAAAATCACCCGGATGGACAGCCTCCACCGAGGAATTATGTAAATGAGGCTGATGTCTAGATCCAGCATATCTATGGGGGACTTTCTTTGTTAATTGAAGTAGGGAGCTCAGCCACTATGGGTGGCACCATTCCCTTAGCTGGGGTGCTTGCTGATTATTGGAGAGGAGAAAGCTAGTTGGGAATGAGAAAAAATTAAGCAGGAGTGTTGTGTGTTCTTCTCTCTCTGCTCTTAACAGTGGATTTGATCCTCTGAGTCCCTACCCCATCATTAAGGATGAATTATAACTTGAAATTGTAAGCTGAGCAAACCCCAGTCCTCTCCTCTAAGTTGTTTTGGACCAAGATGATTTATCACATCAACATAAGTGAAACTAGAACACTGGCTGAGACACTCTCCCCAGCCTTCATTTGATTCTTCACTCAAAAAGATGCTAGCCATTTTCCCAAGTAGGATATTTTCCCAACTGCTGCTTATCCACAGGAATAGAAACAAGGACCAGACTTATTTCAATTTCTTTCTTCTCTTTTGAAAATTGACTTCGTTTTCCAAGTCTGTAGCAAATTCCTCCCAGAGAGGTCAAGGCCTCTCACAAATTTCTCCAGTTGAAAATGCAAAGTGTAGTACCTTCCTTTACAAAGTAGATGCTCTGGGCTCTCCATGGGTCCAGAGAGCCTTTTCAAGCTGTGTGGCTCTCCTGGCACAATCACAATGGATTAAAGTCATCCTGCTGGGCCCAGCAAGATGGCATAGTGGGTGAAGGGGCTTAACCACTGAGTTCAATCCCCAGACCCCACATGGTGGAGGTGAAAGTGTAAACCAAATTCTACAGGTTATATTCTGATCTCTCTCTCTCTCTCTCTCTCTCTCTCTCTCTCTCTCTCTCTCTCCTCTCTCTCCCTCTCCCTCTCCCTCCTCTCCCTCTCCCTCTCCCCTCCTCTCCCTCCTCTCCCTCTCCCTGCTCTCTCAAACCTCAATCTCCCCCCTCCACCATAATTGTAATACAAATTTTAAATGAAAAACCATTCTTATACATAATTAATATATGCAAATAAAATGCTTTTTTAAATCCCTGGGAAAAATTTACACTGGCCGTTAGGGAATCTAATTTACAAAAGAGGACTATTTAAGCAAATTTGTCAAGGAATACCCCCCTACCCCCTTTAAACTAGAGGAACTTCTGTTTGCCCAGGATAACATGAGCTAAGCCCTCTGGGCGTGTCATCAGGTTTCCAGGACCTGCAGGAAAAGCCTTCAGCCCTGGATTTCAGAGCTGTGTGGACATAGTCATCTATTTCCCCTCCGCTCTGGCTCAAATCCCACCCAGCGCCCCATGGGCTGACAGTGAAGACTTATTTCACTCTTGACTTCCCAGACATCGTGTCAACTTCTGGCTGTCTGTTCTGGCTGTGCTCTTTCCAGAGCCAATTTGTTAGTAACTATTTGCCATCTTGGCCAGTCTTACAATGCAGTGTCTACAGTCAAAGTGAGATGAGGAATTTGGCCTGTATTCAGAGATTTCAATTTCATTTCGAAATACATATGTATGTATGCACAGTCACACACACACACCTAAGCACATGCTCTCATGGGACACTCACAAGTACCACACACTCGGATCCATACTACACATGCACACACATTCTTTTCAAAAATACTCCTTTTCAGTTTTATGTATGCATATGCATGCAGAGGCTAGGATAAGGCATTGGGCCCTCTGAAGCTGGAGTTAGAGGTGGTCGTGAGTCACCTGATACAGTACCTGTTCTTAACCACTGAGCCCTCTCCCAATCCCACACAGACCTTTTCTACCACAACCCTTTGTCTGCATTTCTTTTTCTTCTCCAGCTTGGAGTAAGAGTTGTGCAACTTGAGGTTTTTGTTTTAATAAAATTCTCTCAGTCCCAGGCAAGTTAATCAAATCTAGTGCCCAATGCAAAGGATCTTCCTAAGAGACCTTGTGCCTTGTAATCTGTGGTGTAGGATTTCATGCCGCCATCTCTGTGTGTATGGGTCTACACATCTGCCCATGTATCCATACACATGCAGAGATTGCCAGCATGTGCAGAGACCGGAGGTCAGCGTTGTGTGTTTCCCTGGATCGGTGTCCACTTAATTTTAATCTTATTTTATTTATGCATCTGTGTGTGTGTGTGTGTGTGTTACCCACATTGGCCAGAAAAGGGGGGCATAACCCTTGGAGCTGGATGTGGGTGCTGGGAACTAAACTCGGGTCGTCTGGAAGAGCGTCAAGTGTTCTGAACTGCTGAGCCATCCCTCTTGCTCCTCCACCTTAGTTTTTGAGGCAGGTTCTCTCACAGAATGGGGAGCTCAGTGATTCATGTGTACTAACTGGCTAGCAAGCCCCAAGGACCTTCCTGCCTCTGCCTCCCCAGTACTAGGGTTGCAGGCACGTGTCGGTCTTTTATTTACATAGGTGCTGTGATCCAAATGAGTTCTCATGCCTTTGCACCAGCGTTTTGCCAACCGGACCATCTCCCCAGTCTCCTTGTTGCTATTTTTCACGTCTTACTTCACTACTATCCGAAAAGCAGATCGAAATGAACCAGAGGTCTTGCTATTCTGTTGTTTTTTGTTTTAATCTGTGTTCTTTCATAGCAGGTGTCAGCCCTCTGTAATGAATCAGTTTCTCTGACTTTGTTTCCAGGTGCGGGGTTCTATGTGTTTATCTCATTGGGGAGTGAGCTCCATTAGATACGGTGTCCCACAGGGTCGCTTCCCCTCACCAATAGAAAAGCAACAAAGAGAACTTGGCTGTGTTCTGCAGTATCTTGGTGGTCCCAAGGAAGTGCCACGGTTGCTCTCCTCATTGGTCACACACAGGTGGGGGGGCGATGCTCTCACTCCTACAAAGGTGGTTGATTGACCTGGTGTCGGTCTTCAGTGACTGTTCCTTGCTCACTCCCTGTTGCAAGAATTCAGGCAACGTTCTGATGGCCTCCTTGCCCTCTCCTTCCAGGAAGGACTGTAGAGACCCTGAGAGCTCAGTCATGAGGGACGGTCAGTAGGCATAGCTGAACTCACAGCCCCAGCTGCCGCTCAGCATGGAGGACTACATTCTATAATATGTGCAAACCAGGAAACAAACCTAAAGACCACAAAGATGGCTGTTGTCAAATCCGGAGAAGCAACAGCTCTCCCCAGAAATACGGAGGAAGAAAGTAGAACCAGCCACAAGTTCTATTTGTATTTGACGGTCTTAGCCGAGTGTCGACATCCCACCCATCGAATCCCCTGGGACTCACGACAGCCCATCAGAGCAGCCGAGGGTGAACAGCTCTGTTAGGTAAATCCCAGCCAGCTCCACTTACAACTCCCGGTTGTTGCAAGATGTCCTAGCTTCATTCTGTTGCTGTGCACAAGCAAAAGCAGCTTAGGAGAGAAAAAGACTTGTCTGTGTGCCATAGTTCTCAACGTGTGGGTCACGGCCCCTCACAGGGCCCACAGATAACCTGTGCAGCATATATTTACATAATGGTCCTAACAGTAACAAAATTAGAGTTATGAGGCAGCAACGAAAAAATTTTTCTTGTCAGGGGTCACTGAAACCTGAGGAACTATATTTAAGGGTCACAGAATTAAGAAGGTGGAGAACCGCTGGGCTTATAGGTTATAGTCTTTCCTTGAAGAAAGACAGGGCAAGAACTCAAGCAGGAAGTCAAAGTAGAAGCCACTGTTTGGTGGCTTGCTCTCGGTCTCATGGTTAGCAAGCTTTCTTACCACAGCTCAGGACCACCTGTCTATGAATGGCTTCTGACCCCAGTGGGCCGGGCACGCCTATATCAATTTATAATCAAGACAATCAGGCTCCCACGGGCACGTCCGTGCGCCATCTTGGTCTGGGAAATTCCTCAAGTGAGAGTCAGTTCTCAGATGACTTCTAGACCCCAGATAGTAGTTAAAGTTAATGTGAACAGAGGGTGTGGGAAGTTCTGATGAAGTTAATTACCAAGAGTTAGCCTCACAAAACAAGGAAGGATCTTGGGCTGAATGGGTGGACGAGTTAATGATTTTCAGGGGAAAAAAAATGATGATGCTATATATAGTAAATGCGTAGAGTTGTAAAAGCTAAGCCGTACAACATCAGGTTAAATGGGAAATAAAATATAGGCGCCCTTTACATATAAAGCAGGTGTATAAGGCTTTTTTTTAAAGATTTATTCATTTATTATATATATAAGTACACTATAGCTGTCTTCAGACACAAAGATCTCTTTACAGATGGGTATAAGGAACTTCAGGATTGGAAGAGAGATCCCCACTGAGCCATCTCCCAGCCCCCAGCAGAGCAGAGGAGGAAATCTAGCCCTTACTTGGCACTAGTGAGATGTGCAGATACATTATGAGGGACAACCTTTGCCTGCTCTGAACTTCAGGAAGCATTCATTACCAGGTTCTTCACCTACAGGGATCCCGCAGTGTCTTAAGCAATACCTTCTGGAGAAGATCGTGTATGCTGCATGTGTCTCCTCCGCAGCTGAAGGTTGAGTGCAGAATGTTGCCGTGTAGCATGGTAATTAATAATCCGTGAATTGTAGTTCTGTTTGCCTCAGTATTTGTAAAGATAATTACTTAATCAAGAATTCATTGTTACCAGCGTGTTAAGTTTGACTCCTGGGGGTTCTCTAGGGAAAGCTTTTAAAGTATAAATACCTATAAAATGCAAATATATTTTTGTTTTAAAATAAAGATTAATTATGATAATTATTGCAGAAGCCTTTTACTAAACAAATGAGCTTTATGATTAGAAAGATAAACAGGAACACACAATTAATTAGTTAGGGAGTGCTCCAGTTTGGCCCAACCAGTGCTAGGCAACTGGTGGTTCCTCCACTCGCCTGGCCAGTTGCTGCTTAAGGGCAGGATTCCAATGAGAGGGTGGCAAATTCCAGGCACCTGATGTCCTTTGGACAATTATTGTCCCAATAACCGAAGCTATGGAAGTTTTATTTTAAGCTGGGGTTGTCTCTAGCCTTTTTGATTTCAGTATCTTGCTTAACATTGAATTAATTGTAGTCTCTCTCTCTCTCTCTCTCTCTCTCTCTCTCTCTCTCTCTCTCTCTCTCTCTCTCTCTCTCTCTCTCTCTCTCTCTCTCTCTCACACACACACACACACACACACACAAGCACATACATGCCCATGATGACAACTTTGTTAGGTTAAATGCTAACAGATTTATATTTATTTTTCTTATTTTTCTATTTCCTTCCTTTCTTCCTTTTAATACACGTGTGCCATGGTTGGGCCATGGAATCAGAGGGACAATCCGAGGGAGTTGGTTCTCTTCTTCCATTTTAAGAGTCTTGAGCTTCAAACTCAGATTTGTCAGGCTTCCATTGAGCCATTTAACTGGTCCTGCTCCTATTTTTCTTATATTTTCTCTTTTTCCTGGGTGCATTGCATGTGTGTGTGTGTGTGTGTGTGTGTGTGTGTGTGTGTGTGTGTGTGTGTGTCTGTGCCTGTGTGTGTACTCTGTAGGTGTTCATGCATCTGTACTTTGTATTTGTGTACATGTGCATGTGTGTTCTATGTGAACACTGGGAGATTCAAGGCAGGTAGAACAGAGGTTTATTCTGATTACTTTGGTCTCACTAAACCTAGAACTCATTGGTTCAGCTCAACTGACCAGCAAATGAACTCAAAAGACCTACCTGTTTTTCCCCAAAACCTGTAGTGATAACCATGTGCTTCCATGCCGGGCTTTCCATAGTTCTGGGGAGTTCTGAACTCTGGTCCTCATGCTTGAGTGGCAGTCACCTGACCCATTGAGCTATTTCCCCTCTAAGTTTTTCTTGAAGCATGTCTTGGCAGAACCCCAAGGGCCTACTGGTCAACACTGAATGTCAAAATTCTCTAAGTCAAGGTCTCGTAGGAAGCATAGGAATCTTATTTTAACAATCTCTGCAGTGAGCTCCTAGGGACACTGTGTTCTGAGTTTAGCACTGCTTAGTTCCATATTTGCATCTGTCAAGATGGCAGTCTCACCCGTGACTGACATGAGCACCTGAGCTGTAGCCAGAAGAGCTAGCACTACTCTTCACTTTAATGTAATTGTATTAAGTTTAACTTAGTTGTCTGCAACTTTATTATTACGTTTCTACAGGTTAAACCTAGGGCATTGTGAATGCTAGGCAAGTTCTTTAACACTGGGTCACATTCCTATCCACTCACTGGGGGATTCTAGGCAGGGGCTCTACCACTGAGTCACGCCCCTACACCCTCACTGGGGGACTCTAGGCAGGGGCTCTACCACTGAGCCACGCCCCCAGCCCCTCACTGGGGAATTTTCCTCAAGTGTTCTACCTCTAGATCTATCCTCAGCCTCAAATCTATAGGCATTAAAATGTTTTAAAGCACTTTATTGAGCTGTGGTTGACAAAATGTGACACAGATCCTAGCATGTGGAAGACTGAGGCAGAGGACTATCAGTTTAAGGTTAGCCTGGGCTACGTAGCGCAATACTGTCTCAAAGACTGAAACAACAATGAAGTTGGACATATTAAATATATATTACTTTATGAGTTCAGAGATAAGTATACACTTGTTAAATCAACACCACAGACAATGCTATGGGCACCTCCATACCACCTTCTTTATTAGTATTATGTTATTTATCTTACGGTGAAAGTATTTAACATGAGGTCTACACTCATAGCAAATGTCTAAATGTAAGTCGTCGTGTTATTAACTATAGGCAGTATGTCATGACTATATGTAGTTGGTGGCTACTGAATCAAGTAGCATAGAACGAAGTCATACTGCATCAGCAATAACGCAGTTCATTCTCGTTATAGTAGTCACCGTAACAATAGCAAACACTTAGGTAAGACAAAAATCTTAGCTGGACTAGACCTCATTTTTCCATTCATCCATTTTGAAAATATTCTAGGATAAGGTATTTCTTGAAGATGGTAAGCTGGCTAAGGTCTGGTTGGCCAGGTCTTTCAAGCAGAAGGGAGTGAGAATTGGGTATTGGGTTAGGCCAGTGTTGAAAGAATAGAGAAGCAAATGCTGCTGAAACCCAGATTAAATACCATAGAAAAATGATGACCCAGCTATCATTGGGTCCAGAAAACTGGAGGAAGCCTGAGGAATGTGAACAGAGCAGGCTTAAGTAGCATTGGGCGTTCGTGGCACTTGCTCAGTTTACTTGGGGACTCGGTGCATTTGGGGCCAGGGACTGCAAATTTACATGCGCCGTAGAACAGGAGAAAAGCTAGAAGTCACAGGCAGTGATAGTCAGCTTTAATTCTCAACTTAGCGCAATGTAGAATTAAGAAGAGAGGCTCACTTAGGGATTGTCTGTATTGGCTTGGTCACTGAGAATGTCTGTAGTAGACTCTCTTAACTGAGTTGGAAAGACCTAGCCTACTGTGGGAGGCGTCACTCCCTATGCAGGGGATCTGGATCAGCATAAAAGTAGAGCAATGAAGCTGAGCTCAAGCAAGCAAGCAAGCATGTGTTCATTTCTCTCTGTTTCTGACTTTGGATGTGACATAACTAGCTATAGTCTCACCATAACCGACCTTCTACAATGGGCTGCAACTGGGAATTGTGAACGAACACAAACCCTATCCTCCTTAAGTTGCTTTTTGTCAGAGCACATTAGCATGGCAATATGTGCAACTAGGGCAGAACTCCTGAGTTCCTTTACCTCTAGAGAGACAGAGACCCCAGGGGATGACAGGGAGTAAGTCCTTTGTTCTTCTGCTCATTTCGAGATTCTCAACAATGGCTCCCTTTCGTGGAATCTAGTTTTATGACCCAGGTGATAGTTATCATCGTCACTTTGACAGATCACGGAAGATACGAGCTTCTGGGCATGTCTGATGAATTATCTAGATTAGATTAGCTCAGTTGGGAAGATCCATCATGAATATGTGAGACATCATGCCATGGACTGGGGTCCTAGACTGAATGAAAGAAAAATATGAGCACGAGTTCCAGCATTCATCTTCCTGTGCTCCCTGGCTGAAGGGGCACTGTGATGAGACACCTCACCCTCCTTCTCCTATGCTTTTCCCCCTATGATGGTTTATATCCCCTCAAGCCAAGATGCTAAATAAAGCTAAGAACCTAAATAAACCCTTCTTCCCTTTAGTTGCTTTTGCCAAGTATTTTTTTCCACAATAGTGAGATGGGTAAACAAACATACAGGATATATAGTCTCTGTATTTTGCCTAAAGTCATAAGGCAAAAATAGTTCGTAAAGCATCCTCTGGGGACTCCTTGCCCTTTCGCCACACTTCCAGGTGTGAAAGGGTAGACTTGGAGCAGAGGGATGAGAGACCAAGCAACTCCATGCCCTTCTCTTGGTGTCCCATCCTTGTTAAGTGTGCGGACAATGTCATCTCTTTCAGAACTTAGTAGCACACGTCATTATCTCCGACAGTAGCTTCAGTGTGCACAACCCGATTCCGATCTATGGGAAACTGTCCCGTATGTACAGAGAATATGTACAGAGCTCTATGTGCTTGACGTAACTACTAACCCCCTTTGAAGGACTTCATCTCATGTTGCCAGTTGGTATTAGGCCTGATGAGTTAGTCACGTTGCCTTACATAGGAGAATTCGGAGACTGAAGTAGATGGGTTTCTGCCTACCACTCTCCAGACTCATTCACTGGTGAGGTTTGGTCTGTTGTTATGTGTGGTAATTCTAAGAGCAGCCCAGATGAAACATAATAAATAATTTAAGGTTATTGATAGGAAACCGATTTTAATAGTACAGAGGGTAGATTTCTACCCAGCATTAGTCCTCATAAAGGCTTATTATAGATGTAAAGGTCATGTGTATCTTTTATCCAGGAAACTGAATGATCAAAGGCGGGGGAGAAGCTCCTGATTGAGATTAAATATTTCTACAACTTATTCCCTTGCTATGCCCATGTAGGGAAAAAGAGAGGATGAAAAGATACCGTTCTAGGATGCTTCTGTTGTTGTGATAAAATGATCACACCAAAAGCAACATGAGGAATAAAGGGCTTGCCCCATCCATGGCTCGGCTCCAGGGACAGACTTGACTGAGGTGACAAGGGAATGAAGCAAACACAGGCAGAGACAGACACATGGATGGTAAAGTTGGGAGTCAGATAGTCTGGGCTATGCAGGGAAAACCACAGAGTCTGAAGCTTAAGCACGTCTATGACAGATGGTTGAGCCAGGAGGCTGGTCTATTGTACACAGCTGAACAAGGGCACAGAGTTATTACACACAGATAAAAAGGCAGGGTTCATGGGATACAACCAGAGCAGTGGTTCTCAGCCTTCCCAATGGCTGTGGCCCTTTAGTACACTCATATTGTGATTCCAAACCATAAAATTATCTTCATTGCTACCTCATAACTTCATAGTTTTGCTACTGTTATGAGTCATAATGTAAGTCCTTGATAAGTAGGGTATCAGTCTGTGACTCCTTGTGAAAAGGTCATTCATCGCCCAAAGGGGTGTGACCCATAGGTTGAGAATTACTTATTTAGGCTTAACATGATCTAGATCAAGAAAATAGGTTTAGCTAATTTTTGTAAGGAGCAGTAAACATTCAGGGTCATGGGGAGCGAAAGCTACAGCTGACATTTTTTTCTTTTGCATCTACTATCAACATCTATGTGAAGGCCAGAGGAAGGGTTTGACATTTGCCCCTGGGTCTGAGGCTTCAGTGTCCTTGACATGGCCTTGTCTATGTCAACAACACACACTCACTCAGGATTCCACCCCTACACTTCCAGACCATTGAGAGAAGCTGGGTTGGAGACTCAAGCCAGGAGCTTGAAGCAGAAACCATAAGGAGTGTTCCTCACTGGCTTGGGCCCTTCTACCTCGATTAATAATTTAAATAAATGGCCCACAACCCTGCCACCAGGCCAGTCAGATAGGAGAGAAATACCTCAATCAAGATCCCCACTTAAAAAATCCCAACCCAACCTGGGTGGCTGTAGTTTGTGTCACGATGATTATACAAGCTAACCAGCACAGACATTGTCTATGGGAGTTCTCAATACTCCTGTGCACAGTCTCCCAGCAGAAAACCCCCTTGGCACTCACAGGGTCTCTGCCTTTCCTGTGGAGGTGTGGATGACGCTAAGCTTTGCATTCTGAGAACTGACCAGGCAGAATGGGCCCTTTACCTTTATATACAGCCCATATGAAGAGGAAAAATGTAAGACTCTCTCAAATTTCTCTTTTACTCAGCACTCAAAAATCAGGGTTATTTAGAAATGTATCCCTCCGTGACAATTTAAATGAGCTCAGAGAATTTGAGATTGTCACTTGATTTCAAAGTCCTCCAAACAGGACAAACTCCAAGAGCACACGCAAGTTGATAATACGAGAGCCTAACTCATGAATTTATTAAACTATAAAGGGATGCATCTGCCTTCCCTGACAGAAACTATAAAATCAGCACAGAGCATAATGTATTAGGAAATTGATTTGAGAGGTCACCATGTGATGGATTCTCGCATCTTGTACAAATGATGATATACTGTTTTTTTTTTTTCCTGTTGCATTTCTGGTTGATCTAACAATTTCGGAGTTGCGCTCCTCCCCTAAGAAATCCAGAGGAAATTCTTTCTCCAAAAATCACAGCTTCTTTTTTACACATTCTCCTCCTCATGAGATGTTTTGGGCAACATCGAGTCAATTATTTTAGTCCGGGCTCACTGATTAGAGCTGGTTGCTCTTCTCAGAAAGCCAAGAGGTGTTTTTCTCGACATATCTATCCCCCCGGTTTCAGAGGTCTCTAAGGTTCTTTGGGTCTACTTTGTGTGCATATTTGGGGTTTCTGTGTTGTGTCTGAGCCTATATGTGGAGGTTAGAGGTTAACATCAAATGTATTCTTCAATTGTTCCCTGCATTTATTAATATTTCAGACAGGCTGTACTACCAACCTTGAAACCAATAGACGCGGCTAGCTGGCTAGTGAGCTTCAAGAATCCACCTTTCTCTGCTCTCTACCTTACCAGTGTTGGGGTTACTATCAGACACCTCCACTCTGCCTTTTTACATGGCCACTTAGTTAGCTTTATCTACTTGACACGCTCTAGAATTATCCGAGAAGACAGTCTTAAATTTCCATGTTAGAGTGACCTGTAGACCTGTCTGTGGAGAATTATCTTGACTGTTAATTTCGTAGGAGGCTCCAGCCCACTGTGGGTGGCGCCATTCCCTTAGCAGGTGGTGCTGGGCTATATAAGAATGAGTTCAGCCTGAGTACAGACTTAGTCTTGCCCCCCATGGTAACAGGAATCAGGCTGTCCACGGCTGCTGCTTCAGCCTTGAGCCATTGAGAAGGTGGTGAGGAAAGCCCATTTAGAATTCACGTCATCCCCAAGAGGGCAAGAGATGCTTTCTTACACAGCCTAGCAGCCCAGGGAATGTAGCTGCCCACGGTGGAATAGGTCCTCCTACATCAGTTAACAATCTAGACAGTTCCCTGAAGACATGACCACAGGCCAATCTGACTCTAGGCTGTTAAACTGACAGCTCACACTAACGAGGAGACACAACAGCATGTTACCAGGGTCATCTCTGCACCTCCCTCTCCCCCCATTTCTAAACACGATCACTACAGCCACAGGGTGAAGCATGCATGCACAATATGTCTGAAGACTATTGAGTTCTTCCAGCAGCATGATTGGTCAAACAAAGCCAACCAATGTGGTCACGCTCCTTTCTGAGGTGTGGTCCGAACATAGGGTTGCTGTCTTTGTCTCTAGAATTCACATCAAACATCTGTGTTGGAGATCGAGGCCAGCACGAAATCTCAATCCTGTGGTCATGATTTCATCCTATCTGCTCATTAGAAAGACAGATGTCAATTCTGGGACAAGGGTCGAGATCCAAGAGGGCCACTTAGCAATTTGACTGCAAGTTGTTAAATGTGGAATATTTCAGCACCTGAGGTTGATCTCCCCCAAGATAATCTAATTCGTAGAAATAGATGCGTTTAATTTTCAACAGTTGGAATTTTTTTTTTACTCCGTGTACTGTAACACCGTGGCTGTGCCTCTTTAACACCCCAGTCAGGCCATTATCAGAGCTTGTTTAGCAATAAAAATCAATGAATTCAGTGTAGCAACTCATTTTATGACTCGACTGGTTGTGTTAACAATCGGTCTATTTGGGCATTTAGCTCTCAAAGATTAAAGACCAAACATCAGTGAGCGTTCACAGCCAGAGAGATTGTTTATCAGTTTTAGCGACTGCTCACCTCTTTAAGCTCTTTTTTCACAGAGATAACGCTGGGACCTAATCATCGTTAATAGCAATGTGTTACCTTGGGTTTCTGATGGCCTTCTACTCTGGAGGGCCTTCTGTCTCAGGTTCCGGCCCATTCTCCAGACATAGCCTGAGGCTCCAGGCTCCAAACACAGCAAAGCCCTGAAGGATGTCTAGCAAGATGGCTCAGTGGGTAGAGGTGCCTGCCACCAAATCTGATGACCCGGATATGATCCCTAGACCAGTGTGGTAGGAGAGAACCAATTCTCACTCCTCTGACCTCGATATATGTTCTTGGGACATATACTCACTCACAAACACATATGTTCACACACACACAGAGTAAATAAAAATGTGATTAATAACAACAACAATAATAATAATAATAATAATAAATAATTATAAAAATAAAATGTACCCTTCAATGATTAGGAGATGAGAAGGGATTAGTTAGACTACTACTTAGCAGCACAAGATATTTTATATATTGATGGTATGTGCTCAACCCTATCTTCTCCCCCTCCTTAAAACAAGGACAGTGTGATCTTGTCCTCTTTGGTTATTCTATATGCTCTGGATATACCATGTCCCCTTGGAATACACTAACCAGTACACCTGCCTCTTATCTCCAGTGAGGTTGTGTGGGTGTTGGGTGACGCTCCCATCTGCCCTTGCTACCTGCAGTAGTGGGGAGAGCTGGACCAGGAGAGCTCTCCCTGTGCCCTCACTGGGTATAGCACTCAAGACAGCAGGTCCTGAACATCACCTGGGCAACACAGTGGATCTGGCCCTGATGGCAGAAGCACTGATAAACCAGCCCTAAGGGTATGAGAGCGGGAGCGCTGTCCCAACTCCTCAAAGCCTGCGGCACTTGGGAGAGGGGGTCACGTGCCTTGACTGGGCAGTAGAGTGGAGCTGACAATGGAGAAGGTGTGGATGAGCCTATCAAAGGCATGAGAGAAGGAGAGCTGGCCCTGCCTCTTGCCAGTGGCAGCATTGGGTGGTCTAGACAGAGCAGTGATGAAGAGCTTGCCCTGGTGGCACAGGTAAAGTCGAGCTGGTGGGCTAGCCAGCTTAGCTACCACCTAGACCCAGCACTAGGGCTCTGAATTGACCTGTCCCCCAAATCTCTATCATCTGCAAATAGCTGGGCCCCATGAATAGACCCAAAGCTGCAGGATCTCCATGACACAGGGCAACAATAAGATAACTGGGAGGAGTCCCAGCAAGAATCCAATATTGATGGTGTCACAGAAGCCAGAGATCTCCAACCAGACCAATGACTCACTGCAATGAACGTTTGCAAGTGAAGATGTGTGGACAGAGGGATACACTGTAGGACACACTGTGACACACTACAGCTTCTGTGACGAGACGTCTCCTACGCTTTGGTTTTTGTTTGTGTGTTCTATTTGTGGGGGTGGAGGATGAAGTCTCAAGGGCAAAGGGTAAACCTAAGGGAATGGGGGATGAGCAGGATGACGGTGCGGGATGTGAAACTCACACAGAATCAATAAAAAGTTTAAAAAAAACAAGCTAGCTAGTACAAAGTTGTAGACTGGGAAGAGCTACTCTGCACTGCAATTAGCACCAAGTAGGGACTCAGCTCTGAGAAGCGCTTGAACAGTGAGCCTCTTGCGCTTGCCACACATAGAGTGTGTAATGATAGCCAAGAGCAAAGAGAAATTCTAAACATACCTTCTGCTCTGATCACTTCTTTTTTTTATGACGCTCTGGAAAGCAGTTTAGAGATTCTATTTCAAGCCTCCTGCTCCTCCACGAGGGATCAGGCAGCCCACTATTCCCTCAGCCCCTAAGCCAGCAACAAGCAGCTACGGTGTGGTCCTCTTCAGTTCTGGGTCTCGGCAGGGTTGAGGAGACCCAGAGTTTCCACTTCATGCATCTCACTCTGACAGGACACCGCAGATCACAGAGCAAAAGAGCACAAAGAGATCATCAATTAACCTAGTAAAACTGACTTAGAAGCCTTTAAACTCAAGAGCAAGCTAGGTGGCTGGAAAAGGTCTTTCTACCGCCTTGAAGCCATGGGATCAAACGATCAATTGTCTTCCACAACCTCCCATATTTGGCAATGCCTTGACAAGAACAGCTCTTTCACGGCCAAATCAACCTTCATTGGTCAGAAGGGTTTCCAGACCCTCTTTGCTCTTTCACTAAGCCCCTTCCCCTGCATCCCTGGCCTCAGGTTATATTACCAGAGAGGGGGCTCGTTCAGGCTTAGCATAGACTTCAAACAAGCTCAGGTCCATTGTAGAGGAGGCTTTCCTAGAGATAGAGTCTCTCTATGTGTTTCTCAACCTTCCCAACACCGAGAGAGACCCTTTCACACAGTTCCTCACATTGCCGTAACCCTCAACCATAAAATTATTTTGCTGCTACTTTATAATTGTAAGTTTGCCGCTGTGATGAGTTGTGATGTAAATATCTCTGTTTTCAATAGTCTTAGGCAACCCCTATAACAAGGTTATTCCACCCTCAAAGGGATCATGGTTCTTAGGTTGAGAACCACTGCTCTATGTTGTCTAGGGTGGTCTTGAACTCTTGTCATCCCCTTGCCTCCACTTCTAGACTGCTAAGACTATAGACGTGTGTCTATAACTAGTCTAGCCTGAGGTTTAGTTGTTTTTGTTCTTTAACACTTATTTTGTTTTTACTTATGCCTATGTGATTGTGTGTGTGTGTGTGTGTGTGTGTGTGTGTGTGTGTGTGTGTGTGTGTGTGTGTAGATACCCATGGTGGCCAGAAAAGGGCATTGAATCCTCTGGAGATGAAGTCACAGGCAGTGAGTAGTACAACATGGGTGTTAGGAACTGAACGTTAGTGAGAGCAGTATACACTCTTCACCACGGATCCATTTCCCCAGCCCCATAGGTAGAGTCATTTTTTTTAAACATCTGTTACAAAGACAGAAAATATGTACTGTAAAAAGAATTCAACGTCTCCAGAATTATATAATCTCACAAAAATTCCTTGACTCGTTCCCTTCTTTTGAGCAGTTTGAGCCATAGCTTCTTGGACCCCGTTCTTTATGTGTTTAGAGGTACATGTACAGGCATAGGCTTAGGAACATACATGATGCTTCAGTGTATATGAACCCAGGTTGGTTCCAACAGATACTCTTCAAATTGTTGCTGTATTTTCTTCATTTATTTTGCATATGTAAATGTGCACATGCATGCATCCGACTGGACATTCATGACGGTCAGAAGACAAATTGCAGGAGTCATTCCTCACCTTCTACCATACAGATCTTGTGGGAGTTAGACTTGCATCATCCGATACTGTTCCTCAGGTACCATCCAATCTGGCATCTGGTGCTGACTGAAGACCTTGCATATTCTTATGGGAGATAACCACTGGTCTTCAGTGTACCCAGGAAACCTGAAGAGTTTGGTTTATGGTGTCAGTAGAGTTGGTGGCGGTGGCAGCAGCAAGGTAGATACACTCACCAGTAAGAGGCAAAGGCATTCAGGCAACACTGTTTTCCCTTAGCTCTCTTTCTATCTGGGTTCCTGCCAAAAGTGCCACCTGCTCTGGGGGATAGTCTCTTCCCCCTGTCCATCTTTCCTGGAAATGCTCTCATAAACCCACCCAGAGGTGTATCTCTTAGTTGATTCTGGATCCAATCAAGTGGACAGTCAAGATTAACCATTACACATGGAAACCTTTTCCATAGAAGACTGTAAAAAGGAACATTGCTGGAGAATATGTCTTAATGAGATCTGCTCATTCATTTACCACCCTGGAAATAACTGTAGAACACCTGCTTAAAGTGTTAAAGTCATTGTGTGAAAGGTGGCAAATGGCACATGAGGGAACTAAAGAGAAGAGATAGGTGGTGTCACAAACAGCCACAGCGTAAGACAAGAAGCAAAGAATTCCGAAAGGCCAGGAGTGAAGCTTGATGGGACCCCAGGAGGGCCATGGTGCTTGCCTCCCCCTCAGTTTTGCTGCAGCTCTAGGATAAAACGCTTCTGTGAAGTGAGACCATGGCTGCGATGTTATTCAGATGGTTTAGGATGTCGCTGGGGAGGGATTCAGAGATCTGCCTAACATCATCATTATAACACTCACATTATATTTTTGAAGGAGACCCCACAATTTGAAAGAATATTTTCTGTGTAGTTGTATGAATGAGTAATGTCCCCTGACAGTGACGAGTTTGAATACTTGGTCCCGGGTCAGTGGCACTGTTTGGGGAGGTTATGGAACTCTAAGGAGGTACAGCCTGTCTGAGAAAAGTATGTCATGGGGGTGAGCTCACTCTCCTTCGTTTTCTTCTCTCTCTGTTTCCTGTGTGTGGAGGAAATATAATCACATGGTTTTCTGCTATTGACATTCATTTCCTACATTTGCTGCCATGGTGGACTCTACCCCTCTGTAACTGTAAACCAGAATAAATCCTCTCTTCCTTGTGTTGCTTTGGTTGGTTATTTTATCAGAGTATTCTCATTCATTCTCTCTCTCTCTCTCTCCTCTCCCTCTCTCTCTCTCTCTCTCTCTCTCTCTCTCTCTTGTTCTCTCTCCTTCCCCCTCCCCCTCTCCTTCTCCCTCTCCATTCCCTTCTCCCTCCCCCTCCTCCTTCCCCTCTCCATTTCTCTATCAGGTTTTGGTTTTAACACATAGTCAAGAACATGTTTCTTATCTGTATGCTGCCTACCTACGCACTTAACCCTGGCTTATTGGAGGAAATGAACTGTGCATGGTCTCCCCTCCCTGCCAAATGATAAAAAACTGGTAGGAACTCCTTTCTGAGAAGCTCAGCTTTCTGTCAGTCTTGTCTCCTTCTGTTATAACCGAAGGCTCCATGCGATTGGATAGAGGAGGAAACCAGGAAGGAAAGTCACTTTCTGCTCTGGCCTAACTTTGACCTGACACAGT
Organism: Rattus rattus; assembly: GCF_011064425.1. Classification (NCBI taxonomy): domain Eukaryota; kingdom Metazoa; phylum Chordata; class Mammalia; order Rodentia; family Muridae; genus Rattus; species Rattus rattus. Next base: position 22,987,312 of record NC_046169.1, read on the forward strand.
AAAGAATCTGATAACTTCTAGATGCTTCCTCCATTCAAGACAGCTTCTACATTCCTTCTTATTCCTAGTGAATGCCTATCAGGCAGGCACGTAGGAGAGGGAAGGTGTTCCAACAGCAAAGCTTCCTTTCGTTTCTCAGTTTCACCCCTGTCGAGCAATATGACTCTATGAAATCCATCTGGGCTCAGGGTCTTCTCCCATAAGACGTCTAATTTTAATACCCCACCCCACACACACCACGAACGATGTCTGTGAGGAGCCAACAAATATAAGGAACTCACCTCACAATCTTCCCTCACCAATTACAAAGCTTCATTAGGTCATCTCCATTCCTGTCGACCTCGGGGAGAAATCGGCAGGCTCCTTGTAGCTCACGGTTAGTTTTTCTGTGAAAGCCTCCGACCTCTCTATATCTTCATTTCCTCATATTTTTCTCCATCTCTTTATATGCACTATGGGTAATTTCATTGTATGTATTCTTTGTATTTTATTTATTTATTCTCTTCAGCTCTGTGCACTCTGCTTGGCTTCCCTGCTGTGTTCGAAATCCCAAAGTCATTATTTTTGCACTTCCAGAAATACTGTTTATTTTTTAAAAAAAACTTAAGCCATTGACCCAAAATATCAGAAGTGATGTTGGCATGAAACTGGGTCTTATCTTCCAGCTGCAGCAAAGAGAGTGGTGCGAAGATGCTGGTCCTGGGACACTGAGGTGGCTCAATGGGCAAAGGTATCTGTTGCCAAGCCTGGTGACCTGGGTTCATCCCCAGGACCCAGATAACAGAGTGAGAGTTCCAACTCCTGCCAGTTGTCCTCTTGCTTCTATGTGTACACTGCCATGTGCTTGCTGACGTTGCCTCCCGACACCATGCACACAAACACATTAAATAAGTGTGGAAAACAAAAATGTAAGATTCTGGTGTGCTGATGATGATGTCATGCTGGGTGCTTGTCTGCTTTTTAACCATTTTAAAAGATTATTTGGGAAGGGTATACCCATGTGAGTGCAGTGCCCACAGAGGCAACAGGTTGGAGGTGGATCCCCTTGAACTGAAGTTACAGATAGCCCATGGGGGTGCTGGGAACCAAACTTGGATCCTTGGAAGATCAGCGAGTGCTCTTACCCACTGAGCCATCTCTCTAGCCCATACACCACTTATTCTGGGAGAGCTAATACAATAATGAAATTACATCTATAATTACTGGCCAAATAATGTTTAATATTGAGGTATGGGTGGTGATTTTATGATTATAGCTACTGCGATTAAATTAATAAGCCCTAAAATTAAGGTAACACCTACTCTCAGTAATTAAAATGCATTACATTCTGTGGGGCTCCATCATTTTCTTTCTTTTTTATTTGTTTATTGCTTGTTTTTAAAGACAGGGTCTCACTATGTAACTTTCATTCTGGAACTCACTAGGTAGACCAGACTAGCCTCTAACTCACTGACATCTGCCTGCCTCTGTTTCCCAAGTACAGGGATTAAAGGCCTGTGCCACCATGCCTGGCCCTCATTATTTTCTATAAGCTCTTGTTCTCCTATGTTTAATCCCATTATAATTTTTAAAGATTATTTATATTATGATTAGATATGTCCTTGTGTGGTGATGTGCACAGGAATGCAGTACCTGCAGAGGCCAGAAGATGGCAGTAGATTCCTCTGGAGTTGGTGTTAAAGGGTGTTGTGAGGCACCCTATGAGTGCTGGGAACTGAACTCAGGTCCTGTTCGAGAACAAACAGTATCTTTCCTGGCCGAGCCTGTCTCACCAGTCCTGAGGCTCCTTTGTCTTCCATAGCTTTTTGCTCTCTTATTTTTAACCCCATTAATGTCTTTAATCATTTGGGACAATACTAATTAGAAGTCTTGTTATCTTGAGTTCTTGGGCTACATTGTAGCCCTGGAGTATCTGATGACTCTTACTCATAGAGGATCTTGAGCACTGTAACCCTGTGGTATCTACTGATATCCCCTGAGTGATTTATAATTTTGGACTACGAATTCATCTTCAGTGGAATATCAGCTATGGGATTTCAGTTGTTGGGTTCTTTTTTATATTTTATTTATTAAGTGTGTTTGTGTGTGTACATGTATGTGCACCTACCATGACATGCATGTAAAATCTGAAGACACAGTGGAAGTCAGTTCTCTTTTCTACCAGGTGGGTCCTGGGGATCGAACTCAAGCTGGTTGCCACTTTGTGGCAAGTCCCTTTGCCCATAGAGCCCCCCTTGCTGGCTCCTTGAATGTGCATTTCTTCTGTGCAGTTTTATATTTTCTCTCCGTGTGGTCACTTGCAGGTGGCAGTCACCAACTGGACTAGAATCCATGGAAATTTCTGGGCATGGTATTTCTTGGCTATGTAGCTATTATAAATGGAAACTTCCAACTGTCCGGGGGCCAGTCATGAGGAATTCCCAGGGTATGCTTTATTTAATTCCAAGAACTCAAGGAAAGGCAAGAGGGCCTCGTTCCTTCTTTTTCCTTGTGACTTGTGTCTACGGGGAACCTTCTGAATGTGGCGGTAGGAGGGTGGGTTCTCCTTAGCTGTGGTACAGTGATTACTGACTCAACACCTCTGAACTTTGATATTTCCTGTGGTCAATAGCCTCACAAGAGTGACCTGAAAATGTAGCTGTGTGCACTAGATGGGACCGTTAGCCTGCCTGAGGCTCACAGCCCTGCACCCAGACAGAGGAAGCTGTGCTTAGTCTCCCTGCTTTAGACTCTGAAAGCTCTTTGGTGTTTCCAGTGTATAAGCTTCTAGCTTCCTCTGGGACTCTCTCGGGGCTTCTTAAAATTTCCCTGGCTCATGGCTCCTGTACTGGCTGGTTTTACCTAATGTGGCACAAGTTACAGTCATCAGAGAGGAGAGAACCTCAATTGAGGAAATGCCTCCATAAAACTGGACTGTAGGCAAGCCTGCAGGGCCCCTTCTCAATTAGTGATTGATGGGGGAGGACCCAGCCCATTATGGGTGGTGCCATCCCTGGGCTAGTGGTCCTAGGTTCTATCAGAAAGCAGACTGAGCAAGCCAGGGTAGCAAGCCAGTAAACAGCACCCCTCCATGGCCTCTGTATCAGTTCCTACCTCCAGGTTACTACCCTATTTGAGTTACTGCCCCCCAGTTAATTCTGATTGGTAAATAAAGATGCCAACAACCAATAGCTGGGGAGAAGAGACATAGGCAGGGTTTAGGTTTCCCAGGTTAGGGAAGGCTGCCCAATTGGGTTAAGAGCAGCCCAGATGGGACATAGTAAATAGTGAGTGATAGTTTGGGGTTATTGATGGGAAAGTAGATTGTAACAGCATGGAGGGTAGACACTTGTCCAGCTATTACGCTGCTTAAGGCATATTAAAATATAAAGTCTGTATGTGTGCCTTTCATCCAGGAACATAAATGGTCTGAGGAGGAAAGAAACCCCGTGCCAGCATCATTTAAAACTTTTACAATACCTTTGAAGATGAACTGTAATGTAAGCCCTTTCCTCCCTGAGTTGCTTTACTCATGGTGTTTCATCAGAACAGTAGTAACCCTAAGACAACTCCTTTCACAAAGGGAATCTCCATGTAACCCCAGTATGTAGCTTTGTAAGATTTGTAGATGAATTAAGCATTTACTGATAATAAGTCGTACCTCTAAGTACTTTGGAGAGCTGGATCCTCAATTAAGAACACTTGTGGCACTCGGAGAGAACCAGAGTTTGGTTCCCCAGTACCCATGGGGTAGCTCACAACCACTTGGACACTGAAAATAAAACTCATAGCCTCTGGAAGAGCAACAAGCACCTCTAACCACTGAGCCACCTCTCCGGTCCCCCACACACTTGAGGTTGAGTTCATTCATTGTTGGTCATTAACATGCTTGGGAATCTTTCGTTGTTGTAAATTATTTGGCCTCTTCACATTCAGTTTCACGCCCAAATATGAGACCATGACCCCAGTTTAAGAAGCTTGATAGACATTTGGATGAATCTGTGTGTGTGTTTTTAATTCTTTTCACTTAACTATTATTGTGTGTACATGTGGGGGATGGGGGATGTATATGTAGGTATGTGTTCCATGCCATATTTGTGGAAGTCAGAGGATGACTTTATTGATTCGATCTCTCCAGTCTTTAGGTGGGGTCTCGGGATCGAACGCAGGTCACACTAGGCTCGCATAGTAAACACTTTACCACAGGAGCCATCTTGCTAACCCAAGGCTCACCTATATCTAAGCAGCAAGAAAGCTGAAAACGTGTGTGACGTTGTTGTATCTACTTTCTTTGTGGTGCCAAGGATAGAACCCAGAGCCTTGTGTGTGCTTGGCAGGAGCTCTAGCATTGAACTACGGCCATGGTCTCTTGAGAGTTTCATTTATTTTTTTTCCTTTCTAACTTTTTCATTTATTTATTTATTTATTTATTTATTTATTTATTTATTTATTATATGTAAGTATACTGTAATCATCTTCAGACACACCAGGCATCAGATCCCATTACAGATGGTTGTGAGCCACCATGTGGTTGCTGGGAATTGAACTCAGGACCTCTGGAAGAGCAGTCAGTGCTCTTAACCACTGAGCCATCTCTCCAGCCCCTAACTTTTTCTTATATTCTGTCACAAACTTAGCATTGGCCCCGCGGCTTCAGCCAGAAACAGAAGAGAAGGCCGGAGAGAAGGGAGGAAGGACAGACATGGTGTTTTCATGGGTAGTGGAAGCAATTTTTTTTAAACAGTAACGATGAAACCCAATAAGTGCTAATTCATGTAATGGAGTTACCCATTTTCTAGTCTTTTCTAAACAGTAGGTTATGAGCCATATACAATGGTGGGTGATGTTGTTTTATTCCCTGTTTCTCAAAGAAGCATACGATGGCTTCTTAAGGATTTTGGGGGGGGTGGGTGACTGCTGATGGTCTGCAAGTTGATTTAGTTGAGAGAGCAGAAGAGGTCAATGTTCCTATCAACTGTCAGTGTGTAAACAGCTCCGAGAGGATGAGGGAGTTTATGATAGGGTCCAACATAGGAGATCACAGTCCAAATACACAGGCTTAATCGCCCCCATATTCTGTGTTCCCGTGTTGTAAATGTAGTTCATGACTTTTTTATGATAGAAAAATCATTAAGATACTTTTGTTTTTGAAAAAGATTCATTTTTTATGTATTTTATGTATATGACTATTTTGTCTGCTTGTATATCTACACACTAGAAGAGGATATCAGATTGCCTGAGACTACATATATAGGCAGTTGTGAGTCGCCGTTTGTGTTTCAGGCATTGAACTCAGGACCTTTGGGAAACCAGCCGGTACTCTTAACCGATGAGCCACCTCTCCAAGCCCAATTAAGACATTTTTTCAAATAGATTGCTAGAAACATCTGATAGATGAAACAGGGAAATTCATTCCTGGCATCGTACTTTTTAGCCTTTTGGTTAGTGGAAGAGAAGGGTCTGTTAGTACATTTTAATGTTTTTTCCCCCGAGATTTTAAAAGATGTTGGATATAAGTGAGGGTGAGAAATGACTATTTAGAAGGGATGGGTAAAGAAAGCTAAGATAAATTGTAACTAGCCTCTGGACCTGCAATATCCCAACCTCCTCATAATAATTGATGTTCTAGGACGGTGGTTCTCAACCTTCCTAATGCTGCAACCCTTCACTACAGTTCCTCATGTTGTGACCAACCCTAGCTATAAAATTATTTTCCTTGCTACTTCATAATTGTAATTTTGCTACTCTTATGAATTGTTATGTAAATATCTGATATGTGACTCCTGGTGAAATGTTCATTTGACCACTAAAGGGGCCGCGGCCCAGAGGTTGAGAACCACTGTTCTGAGTGAGTTAATTGGCCTTGCAGAAGGCCTACTGGAAGGTGAGGTTCCTTTCTGAGAACTTTGTTCCCAAGACTGAAAACTTCCTCGATCATTGGTTTTCTTGAGCAGTTAGATGCATCATTGCCTTCTGCCACCCATAAGTGGAAATAATCATAACCTTATCTTGGGTCCTTTTGCACAGGAGTTTCATAGGCTTTGCCCTGTGGTCATGGCCCGGCCATCACTGGATAACCTGTGGTCTAACCTTCCCCATGATTTTTTTCAGTAACTTAGAACCAAACATCTTTTCAGCCTTTCTCATGGACTTAAAGGGTTCATTTTATTTGGTAATTATATGTCATAATGTGTGTGTGTGTGTGTGTGTGTGTGTGTGTGTGTGTGTGTGTGTGTGTGTACAGAGCCCATGTGGGCCAGAAGAGGGTATCAGATCTTTTGGAGCTGGAGTTACAGTTGTGAGCTGCCTGATGTGGTTACGGTAAGAGCAGCACGTGCTCTTAACTGCTAAGCCACCTCTCCAGCCCTGTCTCTGGTGCATCCTTAAAGGGATTAACTCTGCTGCCTTCTACACAAAGCAATATATAAAACAGGTGTGCTTTGGAAGCATGCGGTTCACTAAAAATGGCAAGAAAATGGATCAGTTGGGGTGTTATACCACCAGTATCAGAAAGTGTGTAGTAAACGTAAGAGAGTAGTAAGCTTAACTACTCTCTTCAGAGCGATCATCTTTATTGAGGTATGGCCTAGCTACCTTTAGTGCTCAACATAACACAGCCTAACAACAGCCTAGAGTCACCTGAAAAGGGAATCTCGATTGAGAGATTACCCGGATCAGATTGGCCTTTGGGTATGTCTTGGGTGGATCTTTAGTCTTAACTGATGCAGGAGGGCCTAGCCCTCTGTGGGCAGCAGCATTCCCTAGGCAGGCGGTCCTAGTCTTTATAAGGAAGCTAGCTCAATATGAGCCTAAGAATGAACTAGAAGCATAATTCCTCCATGGTCTCTAATTTAAGAAACTGTTTCAGTTCTTTGCCTGACTTCCTCAGTGAGGGACTTAGAAGTATAAATCGAATAACCTTTCCTCCTCTAAGTTGTTTTTACTCAGAGCGTTTTTGTCACAGCAGTGGAAATGAAGGATAGAACTAGATATTAGTTGATATGGAATGAATGCCACATTTGATCTATATAATTTGGTGATCTTGACATATACGAATCTGTGAACCCATCACCACAGTCAGGGCAATGAGCATATCCATCTTTTCCAGAAGGCCTTGGGAATCCCTTTGGTAATTTTTTGACAGGACCATTGTGTGATTGACCTTGTTCTTCTCATAGTGGACATTTACAAGGTAGGGCCAAGTTAGAAGCAGATCAATAGGAACAGCCTGGGCAGATTATACCTCCCTTCCTGTTCTGTTTAGCTTGGCTTCCTGTCCACCACCATGTGAATAAGCTTGCTCTCCCTGTTCCCACCAACATGGGTGAGCTCCTCCTGCCACCACATTTTCTCCAATGTGATGAACTAAAATCTCTCAGAAACTGAGATCAGAGGTCAGCATCACCCAGACTGGCCAGTAAACTCCAGAAATCTGTCAACACCCTCACAGTAGGGCTACAGGAGCACACCACTGTACCTGGCTTTTTAGGTGAGCGCTAGGAATCCAATCTCAGGTTCTCATGTTGGTAGGACAGGGTCTTTGCATGCTGGGCTGTCTCTCCAGCCCCTTCTATAGCAGTTGGGCTTAAAGCTCTAAAGCCTGACGATTATTCAGGCTCACACACCACACTGATAGATTCTCTGGAGAAACATTCAGGTTCCAAATTCACCATAGAGCCTAGGACGACCTTGAACGTCTATACCTCCTACCTTCAGCTCCCAAAAATGCTAAGATGACACGCATCTGTTACTAGACCTATGCTGTGTAGTGTTGGGGGTAGAACCCAGGACTGTGAGCATGCTACACAAGCACTCTATGGAGCCCCCAAAACTGATTTTATTTTCCCTCTCCCTTTCTCTTCCTCCCCTCCTCCCATCTCTATTCTTCCTTTCCTTCTTCTCTCTTTCCCTCCCTCTCTCCCTTCCTTCCTCCCTCCTTCTTTCCTTCCTCCCTCCCTCCCTCCCTCCCTCCCTCCCTCCCGCTCTAGTAATAAACTCAGGGCTTTGAACATACTAAGCAAGTCCTCCATCCCTTAAGCTATATCTGCTCTCTCGTAAGTTCTGTGTCCTTGTCCCCTTGCCTTCTGTGAGTACAACAATCGATCATTCGTTCTCTGAAACCCACAACACAATTTCAGTTTCAATATATATATATATATATATATATATATATATATATATATATATCAGCAGTAACTGTATTTCTCTACATCTGGGTTCTGCTTGCTCTCAAGCCCCCATTTTCCCTCATGATGGAGAAGAAAACTCATCTAGTTGTTACAAGGAATCCCCCATTCTTCCAATTGGAAGCATGATCCTTTCAGGGGAAATTGTTCTGTTGAATCAGGATTTCAAGATGCTGCGCTCTGTAAGCACTGCTCTTCTGCCTCAAAGCTCCTCACTCTCTGCCCTCCCATCTTCAGTAAAGATCACAGAGAAGAGGGGAGCCCCTACTGTCTGACACACAAGGGGAGCCCCTACTGCCTCACACCCAGGGGAGCTGTATCTTGACAGCAGGTCCTCCTTCAGGATCTCCCTGGCTTTCACTAGATGACCTCACACCTCGCACTTCTAGTTATTCTTTCTTGAAAAATTTGTCTCATTCCTTATGTGTCTATGGAAAGGGTTTGTGTATGTGAGTGCAGCGCCCATAGAGGGCATCAGGTCACCTGGATCTAGAATCACAGGTGGTTGTGAATCACCTGAGGTGGGTGCTGGGAACCGAACCTGTAAAAGATCAGCACATACTCTTAACTGCTGAGCCGTCTTTCTAGCCCCACGCCTGCAGTTGTTGAGAATTGTGTCCCCTCTCTTCACAGCTGATCCCTTGTTGTGAACGTATCCATGCCCTCCCACGTCTTCCTCCAGTCTTGATTCTTCTTCCAACCCTGTTGAGTTTATCATTTCAACTCTTACCCCAAGGATATGCACAGACTTCAGGTCTTCTTGTATATTCAGGACACTGTTCTGCACTAGGAACATTATTTAAGGTCCCCTCTCTGCCTCAGTGTCAATTACTCTACCATTCCAGCCCCACTGCCTGGGTTAAGACTTCTGTCCTCTCCCAGAAGGCACAGTGCAAAGGATCCTCTCTCCCACCTGTCTGTCCTTTAGCCCATTTGCTGCACTATTCTCCCCTTTCTGTGAATTTCAGTTTGAGTGGCCTTGTTGCTCTTCTTGCATCCCTCTCCAAGAAGAATAAACTTCATATTGGCTCCAGACTTAAACTTCTCAGCCATGGTTGTACTGCAGATCAAATCAGAAGGTGGAGTCATTGGATCAGAGTGTCTGGGAGAGATCTTGGGTACAAGTGACTTTTGAAGCTTTTTGCAGGCTGGGGACATGGCTCGGTTGATAAAGTGCTTGCTGGGTATTCTGGTTTCATTCTGTTGCCGCACTAAGACATCTTGAACAAAAGCAGCAGACAGAAGAAATGCTTATTCCAGCTCACAATTCCAAGTCACAGTTCATTGTTGAAAGACATTGGGGCAGGTCCTCAAGCAGGAACTTGAAGGTAGGACTGCCTGCTATTCTTCATGGCATTGCCTCAGATCAAGGAACTAACTTCTAGCCAGAGAAGTACAACAGAAAACATAGAGGAATGCTGCTTGTTGATTTGCGCTCTGGTACATGCTTAGCTAGCTTTCTTATACAGCTCAGGACCGCCTCCTAGGGAATGGTGCCACCAACAGTGGGCTGGGTCTTCCTGTATCAATTAATAATCAAGACAACCCCTTATAGACATGTCTTCAGGTCAATCTGATCTAGGCAGCTCCTCAGTTAAAGGTCTCTCCTCAAATGACTCTAGGGTGTGTCATGTTGACATTTAAAACTAACCAGGGGGATTGGAGATTTAGCTCAGTGGTAGACCGCTTGCCTAGCAAACACAAGGCCCTGGGTCCCCAGCTCTGAAAAAAAGAAAAAAAAAGCTAACCAGGACACCGTGCGAGCATACATCCCAAATTCAATACCCAAAACCCACATAAAAATCCCAGATCTAGTGGGGTAGTGATCGGTGGATTCCTGGGACTTACTGGCTGGCCAGCCTGGCAAACTTGGTGTGTTCTGGGCAAGTGAAAGGCATTGTCTCAAAAGAGATAGACAGCACTTCTAAGTAGTGAAACATATTCTCTAGTCTCCATACACATGCACATACAATACACGCATGCACACACGCATATACACACATTTATGTTGAGCTGTGTACACACATGTACCTGCCCACACAAATACACACACATTCAAACAATAGCAATTACCCACGATTCCCAGGGTGTCCTAAACTAAGCCAGTATTGACACCCACTGCAGGGTCATAACCCCTTCCTGTGCCTTCACTTGGTAGTCATCTTTGATTTTTTTAAAGGCAATTTAAGGGAATTTAGAAAATGTTTCTCTCTCTGGCGCCTGGATCATGCACTTGAAACCCTATTGAGATTGCTGTTTTAAAAATTAAGACTCAAGTGTTAGCTTTGTAGTCACCACAGACAATCTCCTTCAGTTCCTTCCATCCCAGCTCTGACATCTCCAACCTTCTCAAGGTTGTGGCTGCCTCCAGATGGCAAGGCAAGCACAGGAGAGAAAAGCCCACACACAGCTTTCAAAATAATTGCAACATTCTACTCAAAGACGCTTTCTTAAAACGACCGTGAGCAAGGCCATCTGAGCTGGGGCCCAACATGGACCTTATTCAGATTCTGAATACAATTGTTCTTGTCTTATTGTCCTTGGGCCCTCAGTGAGCTGATGCTGAGAAATATTTAAAGGTTGGTAATGTTCGTGGTATTTGCTGAAGACTTTGCCAAGTGGGCCTTGGTTGAATAATTGTAACTCTGTGTGTGTGTGTGTGTGTGTGTGTGTGTGTGTGTGTGTGTGTGTGTGTGTGGTGTCTGGGAGGGGTGCTGGGTTGATATGTGTGTGGAAGGCAGAGGTAAGCTTCAATTGCCATTCTTCAGATGCTATCCAATATTTTTTTGTGAGACAGGGTCTCCCATGGCTTCGAATTACCAATTTTAAACCAGACTGGGTAGACACAATACCCCAGGGATCTATCTCCTTTTCATGCTTGATGCTGGACCCTGCTGTTTGTGTTTGTTTGTTACCCAGGCTCTGGAGATCAAACCTGAATTCCTGTGCTTTCAAGATGAGCATTTCCCTGACTGAGTCATCTCCCCGGTCCCACCTGAACTTCTTTTTAAAACATCTTCTAGATGATTCCAATGACTTCAGGGACTCTATTTGTAGTAGATATAAGTAAGGGAGCTTAGAACTGAATTTGTGGTTGAGTCAGTGGCTTCTTGTCCCTGTGACGAAAACACCCAAGAAAACCAACTTAGAAGGGGGAAGGTTTCTACAGATTGGATGGCTCCATTGCTATAGGCCAGGGGTCAGATTGAATACCCTGGTCACGTGACCCTGCAGTGATTAAAAAAGAGGAATGGCAGGGAGAAAGATGTACTTTTCACAGGCACTTCTAGTGAGAAGAGTTGGTTCCTGTTGTAGGGCCTGTTAAGGTTTGAAAATAAAATATCCCTCACGGGCTCAAGTGTTGGATGCACAAGCCACTGCTGGTGGGCCTAGTTTAGAAGGTTCCAGAAACTGGAGTGAGCTGGGGCCTAGCATGAGGAGACATGTCCTAAGAGGTCATATGTTGTCTCGGGGCCTTCGTCTTTACTTTCTCTGCTTTCCATTCACCATGATATGAACCTTGTTATCTACCATTACTTTCTCACCATTGTGGTGTTCATCCTAAGCACATGGGGCCAAGTAGTCTTGGACTGACTTCCCTAAAACTATGAGTCAAAATAAAAATGTCCTCCTTAATTCTTCCATGTATGTTCTCTTGCTTTTTTGCTCTTGCCTTCTCTCGCCCCCTCCTCATTCCCATCCCCCCTTCTCTCCACGTGCTCATGGCCGGTCTCTACTTCTCTACTTCTCTACTCTCTGCCTTTCTCTGCCTCTGCTACCCTCTTGACTCCCTTCCCCATGCCCCAAATAAACTATTTTATACGAAAAAAAATTCTGCCATGTATTAGAATTCATTTAGGGTAAAACTGATGACTACAAGAGACACTTTATTTTTTACTCCATTAAGGCCCAATTATTTTTGTGTTGCCATCAAGACATCAGTGATAACTATTCATCTATAAAAAGATTTAGCCCAGGAATGGGTAGATGGCTCATCTGGTAAAGGGCTTGACACAAGCACTTGGTCCTAAGTTTAAACCATGCCTAGTCTGCTTTCTATTGCAGTGATAAAGCACCATGACCAGAAGCAAGGTGGAAAGGACAGTTTACAGCTCTCAGGCTGCACTATGAAACTATGGCAAATCAAGAAAGGGCTTAAAGCAGGAACTGCAGCAGAATCCATGAGGGAACCCTGCTCACTGTTTTGCTCCCCATGTCTTACTCAAATTATTTCTTCTTCTTCTTCTTCTTCTTCTTCTTCTTCTTCTTCTTCTTCTTCTTCTTCTTCTTCTTCTTCTTCTTCTTCTTCTCCTTCTCCTTCTCCTTCTCCTTCTCCTTCTCCTTCTCCTTCTCTCCTCTCCTTCTCTTCCTCCTTCTCCTTCTCCTTCTCCTCCTCCTCCTCCCCCTTCTCCTCTTCTTCCTCCTCCTTCTCTTTCTTCTCCTTCTTCTTTTTCTTCCTTCTTCATCTACTTCTATTCTTCACCTCCTCCTCTTCTTCTTGTTCTTTATCCTCTTCTTCCTCCTCCTTCCCCTCTTCTTCTTTTCTCTAAGATATATTTATTACTTTATGTGAATGATTGTTTTGCCTGCATGTATGTATTATACCACGTACATGCCTATTGCTCACAGAGGTCGTAAGAGAGCATTGGGCGGTATCCTGGAACTGGAACCATGGTTGGCTGTGAACTACCACGTAGATATTGGGAACCAAGCCTGGGTCCTCTGCAAGAGCAACGTGATCTTATCTGCTGAGCCATCTTTTCAGCCCCTCAACTTGCTTTCTTATGTAACCCAAAAACCATCTGCCTAGGAGTGGCACTGTCCACAGTGGACTGGGCCCTCTCAAGTCAATCATTAATCAAGAATGCCCCACAGACTTGCCCACAGGTCAGTCTGATACATAGGCGTTATCTCAGTTGAGGGTCCCTCTTTCTAGATGCCTTTTAGCCTGTGTTAAGTTGACCAAAATCAATCAATCAATCAATCAATCAACCAGTAACCAGCACAATATCATAACCAACATAAAAAAGCCAGGTGTGGTGGCATGATGACATCAGGCAGAGACAAGTGAGTCCCAGAGGCTCACAGGCCAGTTAGCCTAGTGGACTGGCAAGCTCCAGGTTCAGTAAGAGACTCTGTATCAAAGTAAGGTAGAGAGTGATGGACGAAAACCATCAATATCTACCTCTGGTCTACACATGTATGTGTACACACACACATATGTGTGCATTCACACATACACACATACACACACACACACACTTCATAGCTCTCTGGCTAGACAAACACAGATAGCATGGTTTACTAATATCTATCATACATCTTCTATGATTTTTTTCCAAAACATTTATCCAGCCATGTCTCATCTCACAAGTTAACTAAATACACACTTTTTTAAATCTTTATTTATCCTTATTAACTTGAGTATTTCTTATTTACATTTCAATTGTTATTCCCCTTCCCGGTTTCCAGGCCCACAGCCCCCCTCCCCCTCCCCCTCCCCTCCTCTAGGGGTGTTCCCCTCTTCATCCTCCCCCCCATTACCATCCTTCCCCCACCAATCTGGTTCACTGGGGGGTTCAGTCTTGGCAGGACCAAGGGCTTCCCCTTCCACTGGTGCTCTTACTAGGCCATTCATTGCTACCTATGAGGTTGGAGCCCAGGGTCAGTCCATGTATAGTCTTTGGTAGTGGCTTAGTCCCTGGAAGCTCTGGTTGATTGGCATTGTTGTTCATATGGGGTCTTGAGCCCCTTCAAGCTCTTTTTCAGTCCTTTCTCTGATTCCTTCAACGGGGGTCCTATTCTCAGTTCAGTGGTTTGCTGCTGGCATTCGCCTATGTATTTGCTGTATTCTGGCTGTGTCTCTCAGGAGAGATCTACATCCAGTTCTTGTCAGCCTGCACTTCTTTGCTTTATCCATCTTATCTAGTTTGGTGGCTGTATATATATGGACCACATGTGGGGCAGGCTCTGAATGGGTAAATACACACTTTTAAAAGAAATATGTCCCAGGCCTGAGAGATGGTACTGAAGTTAAAACTGCTTTGCCAGAGGATCCAAGTTCAGTTCCCAGCACCCACAGAAGGTCACTCACAGCCACCTGTAACTCCAGCTCCATGGGATATGGCGCCCTTTGCTGGATTCTGCAGGCAATTGCACACACACACACACACACACACACACACACACACACACACACATATCTATGTGAAGTGGCTGGTAATAGCTTAACAGATCACCGTGCCTTTACAGAAATACTCTTCAAAGACCTATCTGCAAATCGCTTCCTCAAAGACTAAATCAAATGTGATTAGCAAAGAACAAATGTGTTATGCTGAGAAAACGGCTCATAGGAAACATCTCACCATCTCACCGGAGAGATCGGAGATGGTCTTTGTTTCGATGGAACAAGCCTGAGTAGAAAATCAGTCAGCCAAGGAAACAAGCATTGGAAACTGACGACTTCAATCCCCCCTGGCGACTTTTTTTTTTTTTTTTTTTGTTAATCTGTGAAAAATCACACAGGAAGTGAGAGGAGATGAGCTTTTCCTTTATCCCCCACAAACAAAGCCTCTTAATACCCAGGAAGCCCACTTCTCCTGGCTGGTTGGAAGGAAGTTGTTTCAGGGTGAATTATTTCCCCAGCCACAAGCACAAAAAGATGCTCTCTCCATTGAACCATGAAGTTCTGGCCTTTGGGTCCGATCTCTGAGATATGTGTGTACTGGATACGGAGTGTGATTTTTTTTTTTTAAAGGCAAGCGCACTAACCCTCTCAGAATTTATCTGTGTAGCATGGACAAATGGAACCCTGAGTATTAAACGACTCCCCTGTGCAAGCTACAACTCTCCAAGCCTGCCAACTCTTTCCCCAAATTATATTTTTAGTCTTTAGCAGCCATAGATTCCCAAGGAAGCTTCAGAATGGGACCTCTTGGTCTACACTGGGAACACTGTTAGCTGCTGTTGGCATTAGCTTATCTGGTTGGGGAGCAGTAAGATACTAAAGAATGGAGAGGGATCTGTCACCACTGGGTAGTTCCTGGATCCTCGCTGCTTCCACAAACCAAACCATGCTTGGTCAACTCTTATTACCTCTACTGCAGTTTGGGCTTGAAAAGAGTCCCTGAGACTCAACTGCCCAGGGAGGTGGTTATGGGAGGTAGTGGGGCATTTAAGAAGTGGACCTTGGTGTCTGGAGAGATGGCTCAGCAGTCGTGGAAATTAACACTTAGAACAACCAGAATAGTCAGTACTGTATTTGCCATATAATCTTAAGGACTAGAGTTCAATTCCCATAACCCATGTAAAATGCCAGGTATGGTAGTGTGCATTTGTAAACCCAGGGCTGGGAAGGTAAAAATGGGACGATCCCTTGGGCCCTTTGGCTGACCAGCTTAGCCTACTTGGCGAGCTCCAAGTTAGGGAGAGGCCTTGTCTCAAAACACAAGGTAAGGGGCTAGAGAGATGGTTCAGTGGTTAAGAGCACCGGCTGTTCTTTCAGAGGACTTTCCGTTCAATTCAGTTCTCAGAGCCCATAAGACAGGTTGGAACCATCCATAATTCCAGTTTCGTGGGATCCAACGCCCTCTTCTGGCTTCCATAGGCACCAAGCACACACGTGGAGTACAAACACACAGGTGGACAAAACAGTTGTATACATATAAAATAAATTTAAAAATATTTTTTTAAGAAAAGAAGAGAAACGGGCTCTGGGAAGATGGCTGACTTGGTAAAAATACTTATCTTTAAGCATGAGGATATGAGTTCCCCTGAGAACAGACATAAAATTACCATACACTGGGACTGGAGAGATATCAGCTAAGCACACCTGCTGCTGTTACAGAGAACTGGGGTTCAATTCCCAGCACCTACGTGGTCGCTAACAACCATCCGTAATTACAGTTCGAGAGAATCTGACTCCCTCCTCTGTGGGCTCCAGATATATGTACATGGTACACAGGCATACATGTAAACAAAACACTCGTAAAACACACATGAAAAAATGTTTAAAAATATTTTTTAAGTGCCAGGCATAGTGGTGAACCTTTGAGAGGCTGAGACAAGTGGATCTCTGGGCCTTGCTGGCCAGTCAAACTCACCTGCTTATCCACTCCAAGTCAGGGAGAGACCTTGTCTCTCAATGAAGAGTGACAGCACCTGAGGAGTGACAACTGAGGTCATCCTCTGACCTCTACATGCATGTGTGTACACCTGTGCACACATATGCATACACACACACACACACACACACACAGATGAGACACAGAGAGAGAGAGAGAGAGGAGAGAGAGGAGAGAGGGAGAGAGAGAGAGAGAGAGAGAGAGAGAGAGAGAGAGAGAGAGAGAGAGAAATGCGCGCACACGCGGGAGAATCCTAGGTTGTTGAGAATGTGCTTGAAGGAGGAGAGGTAAGTTTCTTCCTTCTCAGTTCTTTCGGCCCTGTGATCAATAGGCAGTTTTTCTCTGTGGCGTATACTCTGCCTTTGTTATCTAGCACCCCCTGCTGAAGCTTAAAGGCAATGCAACCAGGCTGGCTGACCAGGCAGCTCAGCAGAGAAAAGCACTAGACAGCAAGGCTGACAACCTCATTTAATCCTGGGGACTCACAGGGTGGAAGAAGAAAACTGACTCCTGAAAGTTTTCCTCTGACAATGACAACGGCAACAACAGCGCAATGGAACAACTTAATCATGGATTGGAATGTTTCAAGCCAAAATAAACCTTTTTTTCTTTATAACTGAACCAGCTCGGGTGTTTCGTGATAGCAGCGGAAAGCTAGTTCAACACAGTCTCTGAGTGTCAGTTCCCTCTAACAGGAAATGGGCTTAATGGTGCCTCTAAAGTAGTGCCACTTTGAGGATTATGAGTCTCTAAGAGTTAGTGAGGTTCTCAGTAAAGGGCTTAGATGGACTGAACCACTCACTGCAGACAGTTCTCCCCATTACTCCACTCCTGCTCTGTCTACTACTCTTCTCGGTATACAACTTCTGGAACTAAAGGGCAGCCTTCCTTCATGGACCTCACTCTGTTTATGAGGAGGCACATAAAATAGACCATAGAACACAGTATCATCACAAAGTGCACTGCAACATGTGGGGTGTTCTCACCCAAGATACCCATTGCTAAAGAGGTTGACAGAGTTGTCGCTAAGTTCTGTGGATAGAGAGTTGGTCCTGGGACCCCAAATCCAATATGTAGAAAGGTGGCATTCCCATAAAACCTACACCATCCCAAGCCATTAATCACATCAACACTGAAAACCTCAGCACAGTGTCAAACCAGGGTCTTGCATATGCTTAAATAGGTGTGCTACCACTGAGCATGCCCCCAGCCCCTCACTGGGGGATTCTAGGCAGGTGCTCTACCACTGAGCCACGCCCCCAGACTCTCACTGGGGGATTCTAGGCAGGTGCTCTACCACTGAGCCACACCCCCAGACTCTCACTGGGGGATTCTAGGCAGGTGCTCTACCACTGAGCCACGCCCCCAGCCCCTCACTGGGGGATTCTAGGCAGGGGCTCTACCACTGAGCCACGCCCCCAGTCCCTGACTCGGGAATTCTAGGCAGGGGCTCTACCAAGAAATCTCTTCCAGCCATGTACTATAGGTATGTCCTACTTGCTCATCTAACTGCTGGGACGAAATACCAAACAAAAGCAACTAAAGGAAGGAAAGTTTTATTTTTGTCTCATAATTTGAGTGGATACAGTCTATCACTGTATGGAAGTCAATGCAGCAGAAACTACAGCTTGTAACATTTCATTCATATTTAGTCCAGGAGCCCAGCTTATGGGATGGTGACATCTAGATTCAGGGTGAGTCTTCCCAGGTCAGAAAAGCTAATCTAGAAATTCCCTCATGGACCTGCCCAGAGGTTTGGTTCCTAAGAGACTCCTAATCCTTTCAAGTCAATAATCAGTATCATCCATTTGGGTTAAAGATAACCTTTTTGACCCATGTCTTAGAAGGTTTCCTTCCTTCCATCATGGCTGGAAAGACATGGATGAGTTCATGACAGACGTTTGTGCTGGAGACTCCTTACATTATAGGGGACCAAGAATCAGAGGCTAGAAGCAGGGTCAGGGATATGAGCCTCATAGCCCCAGCCCTTTAGTGACCTGCTTCCTTCAACTTGGCCCTACCCCCAAAGGTCCTCCTAAATAGCCTGTGTGGCTATTTTTGATTCAAACTACAAAAGATGTGGTTAAAAGCATAGAAATCCAGAGGGCTTTGTATCTCTGAATAGGAATTCTCGTGACTACCATCCCTTCCTGGGCTGAGTCTGTCTCCCTTCCTCCCTTCCCTTCCTTCCCTTCCTTCCCTTCCTTCCTTCCCTTCCTTCCTTCCCCTCCCTCCCCCCTCTCCTCTCCCCCCTCCCCCTCTCTCCTCCCTCCCTCCCACACTCTCCACACACACACACACACACACACACACATATATATATATATATATATATATATATATATATATCCTTCCCTCTCTCCCTCTGCCCCTCTCCCCTTCCTTTCTCTCTTCTCTTCTGCCTCTCTCTCTTTCTTCCTCTCTCAGCTGGATGGTCATGTGTGGTACACATATTTTGTGAAATAGCAACAATAAAGTGATTGTTTTTCATTTCTTTCCCTCTCCTCCGTAATGGAGCTATTAGGGCATTGGCAGATTCCCCTAATACGATTATCATTTCTGAATGATTTTGAGTTGGGATGTTTGTGCTAATAGTAGTAATTGTAGTTGAATTTGAAAAATGAGGCTGTAAGCACGCATTCAAGAATCTCATCATCCCCAGAGTGTTATTGACTACAGCTCACATGGCTGGACAGGTGGCCTGGATGCCTACAGCGGAAGAGAGCTACACTTTGTTTTCAGTTCACCGATGGTGAGGACGGGGCTAGCTCACCTGCCACCAGCCACAGCAGGTCCCATTGTGTCAAGAAGCAGCTTCTTCCCAAGGAAATGTTTCTCCCAGGCAAAGGACAGCTGATCATTTTAAGTCCATTCAGACAGTCCCAGAATAGCCAAGCAGTCACTTCCTGAATTTACCAGCAATGCTGGCTGGTCCAGCCTCGACTCATTCAAGTAGCCTGTACTAGAATTGAACTAACTGTGTAGCTGAGGCTAAACTCATCTAGTAACCCAGATAGGTCTTGTACATATGATATGCCCTAGGCTGGCCTTGAGTTCACCATGTAGCCCATGCTAGCCTTGAGCTCACTCTGTGTCCCTGGTTGACCTAAAACTTGTAATGATGTTCAGGCTGGCCTTGAACTTGAGACATAGGGAAGGCTGCCTTGAACGCCCTCTGTAGCCCCGGCTAGCCTTTTGCTCTGATCTCCGTCCTGCAAGGATTGAAGGTATACACTACTGTGTCGAGCTTGACTGTTTATCTTATAACTACTAAGTCTCTACATTAATACCAGTTAGTCACAATGTTCTGCTAAGAATCCCACCCGTTCCTAGCATTGCTTGGTACCCCCAGAGCCCAGTGTTTTGCATTTGTTTCAAAGCAATCCTGTATCCTGGGATCACATTCTAGGGTTGCTTTTATCCTCTCCTTTCCACAGTCTCTGTCAGACTCCTGGACACTGGCAGATTTCAACCACAGTCGTTTCACAGGATACCAACAGTGATCTTGTGGTTCTTTGTTCTCCAACAGGAGCAGCTTCCAAGTCCGTGTCTCTGAGTTCTGATGAACTACCCAGGATGCAGACAGAGAGGCCAGGCTTTCTGATGTCTGGTCTCCTACCTGTGGCTTTCCTGTGTAGCCAGGACTCCCACCTGCCTGGGCAGCTGTCTTTTCTTAGTCTTGTCCTGGTGAGGAGGCTCCCAAAATATATAACTGCGTTTCAGGGAAGATGTTCCAGATGCCCATGGACACCATGATTTTATTCTCTGGTTCTCCATCTTTCAGTCACCAGTTCCTGATCCAGTGTCAATAGAAAGAAAGTGGATCTTTTGAATTTTTTTTTTTTTTTAGATTTGAGACTCTATGCTACTAATTTTCCCAACTCTGTGACCAAATGCCAGACAAAAGCAACTTTTAAAAGGAAGGGTTTGGAGTATGCAGTGTGTCATGCCCATGGGTGTATGAGGTTCCTGGTCACACTGTATCCAGTCAGAATAGAGATGACGGCTGGTACTTAGCTTACCCTTTCCTTTTTATTGGTACTGAACATGGGGACGTAGCATCCTCCACTTGTGGAGGACAGGCCCTTTCCCCTTCAGTTAAACCTCTCCAGAAATACCTCAGAAGCACACCCTCAGGTGTGTCTCCTAGGTGATTCCAAACCCAGTCAAGTAACATTGAAGATTAACCATCACCTGTTCTCTGGTATACCTTGGATGCTTCAAGATTAATCAATCCCTTCTGCTCCCCTGGAAAGAGCAGATTATGGCCACTGAAATTGGGACAGCCTCTTGATCCACATACAATCCCCCTGCTGTTCCCAGAGTGCAGTGAGAACCACTCTTCATGTGGCAGACACCAAAGTCTTCCCTATGTTTACTAGGATCTGGGATATCCCTAGATGCTTAAGTTCCTTGTTCTTCTGTAGCTAAAAGGCAGCCTTATGAAGAGATACAGAATGGGGAAATTGAAGAAAGAGGACTAGGGCAGTCATCCCTATATACCTTATAGAAGTGGTTCTTAACATGTGGGTTATGATCTCTTTGGAGGTCAAACAACCCTTTCATATGGGTTGCCTAAGAGCATGAGAAATATCAGATACTTATCTTATGATTCATAACCATAGAAAAATTAGGAAGTAGCAAAAAAATTATGGCTTGTGGGACATCACGACATGAGAAACTGTATTGAGGGGTCATGGCATTAGGAAAGTTGACAACCACTAGCTGTGGAAAGTTTGCCAAAAAGAGGTTACTTGCCTATTCATTGATGATCTTGCTTCTTTCTCCCATAGGACACCAGCCATGATTGGCTGCTCGTTTGTGGTCAACAGGAAATTCTTTGGTGAAATTGGCCTGCTGGACCCTGGGATGGATGTGTATGGAGGAGAGAATATTGAACTTGGAATCAAGGTTGGTAACATGCTACCTCTTCCTCCTGATGTGGGTTGGCAACCTCATCCTTGAGGTGTGTTCAAAGGTCCTTACCGCTATTAAGTGCAGTTTTCTTATCCCAGAGCATCCCAGTGAAGATATTTGAACAGAGACATCATCATAAACATCACTATTTCTCGAGTGATGGTGACCTGGGCTTTTCTTCTCTAAAGACTGGGCAGTGTATCTCATGTCTTACTAACCTGCTCTGGACATTAAGTGGAGGGTCTGGTGCTCCCTTGTGTTTAATTTCCTTTAGAAACCAAGTAGTCTCTCAAATTAAAATTTCTACCCTATGTATTTTGATGGTGCCATGGCTAATTTTAACTGTCAACTTGACAATTAAATCTAGAATCAAATCTAGAATCACCTGGGATTCACGAGGCATTTTATAGATCGGGTTGGCTCGTGGGCATGTTTGTGGGGGCTATCTTGATTGTTAATTGATGAAGAAAGACCCAGTCAATTCTGGGAGATGTTTTTCCTTAGGCAAGGGATCACGAACCATGTAAATGAGTTGAAAGTAAGCAAGGAAGGAAGGGAGTATTTGTCCTCTCTCTGCTTTTGACCATGGATATGGTGTGACCGGCTACTTAAGTTCTTGACTTGACTCCACCACCACCCCCTGCAAATTAATGGACTATAGTCTGAAATTGTAAATCAAATAAACCCTTCCTTCCCAATATGATTTTTGTTAAGGTATTGGTCTCAGCACAGAAATGAACCTATAACAACTCTCTACCATATTCCTTTGAGACAGGGTCCTACCCTGAACCTACACTTAGATTAGGTTAGCAAGTCTCAACAAGTCTCCTGTCTTCGTTCCATATATTGCTGGAGTTACAGCCATAGCCAGCTTCCTTCACAGGTGACAGGGATTTGAACTTGTGTCTTCACACTTGCACAAGTGCTCTTGCCTGCCGAGCCCTGTCCCAGTGCCGCTTCGTTTGTTTGTTGTTGTTGTTGTTGTTGTTGTTGTTGTTTTTTCTTTTGAAGACAAGAAGGATTTGAGCATCTCTATATACTCTGATAACAGTAAAGATGAGGGTAAGAGGTTCCATCGGGGAGAAAGCATGAGGGTGGGGTTGAAGCACTGTCTGTGAAGAGAATACAAGTACAGCTGGAAGGATGCCCAGGCTGTGTAGGGCTGTTCTTGGTGACAACAGGACTGGTTGTCAAACCTCGTTAGAAGGATGCTCCTTTGCCCATCCTCATAGGGGTTTTCTTTTACTTTTCTCCTTTTCATTTGACTTGTAGATTGATTAAATGGTTTTGCTGGGTCATCACTGGTGTATAGAAGTTGCATACTTTGAAGGTGTTCAGTTTGTGGTGTCTTGATGTACAGTTTGAAATGATCAGTATCATCACAACCGTAACATGCCCACATCTATTCAGTTGCCGCTGGGGAGAGATGGATTTAAGATCTAATGTCTTAGAAAATTAAGAGGGCCTTGCTTGTTTGTGGCACTAGGGATGGAACCCAGGGTCTAGTGAATGCCAGCCAAGTTTGCTGCCAATCATTAACATCGTTTTGTGTGTAATGAACATATTATAACTCTACATAAGGAAATAAAATGTGTGTAGCATTTTTTTGTATGTCAATGATCATGGAGGTTCCAGGTTCATGTCTAGAATCATTCTTCATCACTCTGCCATCTTATTTGTAGAGGTAGGCTCTCTCAATCAAACCTAGAACTCATCGATGTGCCTAGTGTTGCTAGCTGATGTACTATGGAGTGTCTGCCTCCTCCTTCCATTATAGATGGTCTGTTGCCCCAGATTCCCTGGCATCCACAAATAAAACACACACACACACACACACACACACACACACACACACACACTTATTTTTTAACCTGCCTTATGGCTCAACTGTGGTGTGCTCCTAATCTCCCACAGCTTGCGTGTCTAATCTCCAGCCTGGAGAAGTGGCCTATGGTCTCTCTGCCTGAGATCTCACATAAAAAAAAAAAGAGAGAGAGAGAGAGAGAACAGGACTTAGCATCAGAACCACTCCTACTATAGTTTTCCATGCCCACCTCATATTTACATGGGTTTCTGGGGTTTTGGGGGTCTGAACTCCAGCCCTCGAGCTTGTGAACCAGGTTTGTGTCTTGTATTTTCATCACAGCAACAAAAAGTAGCTAATGTACCCAAGCTTTGTTTTAAGTGAAAGAAATCTCTGAATGCTGTTTGTTTTATGGGTTATATTCTTGAAGCAAAAAAAAAAAAAATTAGCTAAATAATGAATGTACTCTTAAGAAATGGATTCCCTTCCAACCACGTCTGGTGCTGTGGACTTGCTATCCTGGAACTTGGAAAGCTGAACTGAGAAAATTAGGAGTTCAAAAACATCCTAGGTGATAGCAAGAGCTTGCATTTGGAAAGAAGAAAGGGAAGGACAGAGAATGGGATAAAGAATGGGATAAATAAGGAAAGGAAGGAGAAAGAAAAGAAGGAGAGAGGGAGGAAGAAAAGGAAAAGAGAAGCAGGGGAAGGAAAAGAAGGAGAGAGAACAGAGTGGACACAAATAGAGTTTTTGCTCATTGAAAGCATTCACGTATGTCCACAATTTAATTTATAAAAATGACTCGGAAGCCTGGTAGCATGGCATAGTGGGTAAAGGCACATTCTACTGAGCCTGACAACCTGAGTTGGACCTCCAGAACCCACGTGGAATAACAAGAGAGCCACCTCCTGCAAGTTGACTTCTGACCATCCCATGTGAGCGACAGCATGGGCATACTTCAGAAATAAATAAATAATTTTTTAAAAAGAAAAGATCGAATCCCCAGGCCAGTTGGATATTTTGATGTCTGACTTGCTATGCAGTCTACACTTCATGGAAATGTTCGGTATGTGAGCACTGTCTTTTCTTGACATTTTTTTTTCCAACCAGGAGACAGGTCCTTCTGAGATCTTTCTAAGTACCCCGTGAGATCTTCGGTTCCCTCTGAATCCCATCCTCGGTGTGTAAGAGGCCTCAGAACAGAAAGTCTTCCTAGGTCAGAAAGCTAGTAGCTGAGTTGACTCCTGAGTGGTGTTGTCCGTGCAAAGCAGCCAGCAGCCTGGGACTAAAGCAATTGACGGAGTGACTAGGTCCAAGGCAACCAAAACCATAAACTGCTCAGGACTTAGAAAGGAAATGAGATTGGAACTTGTGGTTTTCTGGACAGTGTTAATTAGAAAGTGTTAGTGAAGTTCTTATATTGTATGTGTGCGTGTGTGCTTATATATATGTCTGTGTGTATATGTCTGTGTCTATCTCTATGTGTATGTGTTTCTGTGTGTATGTATATATGTGTGTCTCTGTGTGTATTCCTGTGTGTATACATGTGCATGTGTTTGTGTGTATATATATATCATATATTTGTGATGTATATGTGTGCAAATTTAAGTGTGAATGCATGGACGTGTGTATGTGCTGTGTGTGTATTTGTATATATGTGTGTATGTGTGTCTCTATGTGTATATATATGACTCGGTGTATATGTTTCTCTCTATATATACATGTTTATATATGTATATATGTATGTTGTGTCTGTGTATCTGTAGAGGTTAGGGGAAACTTACAGGAGTTGATTCTCACCTTCTATCCTGTGGGGTTCTAGAGATGTAACTCAGGTTGCTAGACTTGGACTACCTATTAAACCATCTCACCAGCCCACATGTCCAAGTCCTAAGAAAAGAAGAGAAGAGACAAGTAACTTTTAAATAATGTAAAATCAAATTTATATTTTTACTTTTCCACTGTATTACATAGTTTCCAGAGAAAACATATAATCATATATCAGAAATCCTACAATCAATATAGGAACATCACTGAGCCTTGCTCTGCAGCTGTCCCTAAGGGGATACAGAGAGATGGTCACTTTCAGACTACCAGAAAACGGAAGTCTAGTGTGTCGTTTTCCTTAACTTAGGAACCTAAAGAACCATTTCCAACAGCTCCTCCAGTGTTAAATCTCATGGACTTTAGCAAAGACAGCATATTCAAGCCACTATATAAGTGTTTACAATCGTGTATGTGCTTTTGTATGTGCATATATACCTGATGTGTACCTCTAATAAACACACACACACACACACACACACACACACACACACACACACACACAAACCCTGCCTCAAGAGAACTTTCCAAGACAAGGAAAAGCTGTCATCATTTGTAGAGTACAATGGATTCTCTTGGGGTAGAGTCTCTACAATTCTGTAGACTTAAGTTTTATCTATCTATCTATCTATCTATCTATCTATCTATCTACCTACCTACCTACCTACCTACCTACATACATACATACATACATACATACCTATTATTGGGTGTGAGAGAGTAAGGTATATGAGTTGTGATATATGCATGGAGATCTGAAGACAACTTTCAGGAGTTAGCTCTCTCCTTCCATCATGTAGGTGCCAGAGGTCAAAGTAAGTCACCAGCTTTGACAGCAAGCATCTTGACCTACTGAGCCATCCCACTGTCCCCTAAAGTTGAATTCTATAGCATTTGGATATTCTGTCTATCCTGAGTAAATAAGTGGATCTTGATTACTTCACTTTAATTGCTTTTTCCCCTTCGAGGTAGATTGGAAAAGAAGAGCTTAGTCAATATATATTTGAGTTCATTTCCTCTCTTTTAATTCAAGACTGTCTTAGAAAAATGTGAAACACACACACACACACACACACACAAATAAAACAGTATGATGAATCCAAGTGCATGAATTATTCAAGTTAAATGAATGCCATTTTGCTATATGTTTGGGATTTTTTTATTATTTTAGTAACTTCCTGGTATGTTAAAAGCAAATTCTCAGACATGAATCTAAAGCTACTTTTGGCTCTCTGCTAACAAGATGAAGACTTTCTTAAAACATAATAGACTTGATGTACTATGACACTTAACAAGATTTAATATTCATATTTTCGTAAAAATATTTCTCAAAATGCTGTCAGATTTTTCTCAAAAAAGCACATTATTTTAACACTTGATTTGTTCAACTAAGACGTCACCCAAGGTCTGCCTACACATCTTACTTTCCTTGATGTCTCTTAAGTATCTTTTAATCCCTTCCCTGTATGGTTACATGCCGTTCACTCTTTAAAGGTTTCTTTTAATCATATGTCTGTGTGTGGACACACGCGTGTGCGTGCAGGTGGCTACGGAGGCCAGAAGAAGGCGGCGGCTCCCTCAAAGCTGGAGTTGCAGGTGGTTCTGAGCTGCCAACATGGATGCTGGGAACCAGTCTTGGGTCCTCCATTTAACAACTGAATCATTTCTCCAACTCCACTTATCTTTATGATTTTTAAAGGCACAGTCATTTATAAAGGTTTACATAATCTAGATTTGGTAAACTAATTCCTCTGGGCATCTGTAACTTGTGACTCTAATCTCTACTCTAAATAGTAAGAAGACAGAGAAAGGATTTTGCCTGCTGTTTTTGTTTCTGTTTCTATGCTAGACATCAACCATAAAACTCCACCCTGGCCACATCCCAAGCTCTTAGATACAGAAAGCTGATTCTGGCCATTCCTGACACCCATGCCTCCCCCCTGTTCTCTCTACTTCCTATTTGCATCCTTGTCTCCCTCTCTTTCTCACTTTGTTTTTGTCTTAGTCTTTGTTCTATGACTGTGAAGGGCTGCTGTGGCCACAGTGACTCTTTAACAGAAATCGTTTAGTTGGGGCCGGCTTACAGTTTCACACATTTAGTCCCTTGTCACTACGACAGGCAGCATGCCAGCACACAGGCAGACGTGGTGATGGAGAAGGAGCTGGGAGTTAGATCCACAGGCTATAGGAAGAGAGAGACACTGGGCCTGGCTTGTTCTTTTGAAACCTCAAAGCCCACCCCACCCCACCCCCATTGACCCACTTCCTCCAACAAGGCCATGCCTCCTAATCCTTCTCAAGTAGTGCCACTCCATAATGACTAATATACGAGCCTATGGGGACCATTCTCATTCAAACCACCACAGTTCTTTACTCCTTTCACCCTTTCTTCATGCTTTCTTTCCCTTGTTTTTTCTCCCTCCCTCTCTCCTTCTTACCTCTCACTTCCTTTTTTTTCTACCCTCCTGCCTTTCTTTCTCTCTCTCTCCTGTCCTCCTATTTCTCCCTCCATTTCTTCTCTTCCCCCCCTCCCTCATTTACTTCTGTTCCTTTCTCCCTCTTTCTCCTTCTCTCCCTCCCATCCTTGTAGGTTATAACTTAAGGATAATAACTTTATCTGTTCCCATTCTAGCTCTCAAACAATTAACACAAAGAGCTCTTAAGTTCATTAACAAGCTTTAAGCACGGTGACTGGATAGATACTTATCTAGTCTAACCCTCTAAGCTATCTACTTGCCAGCCAAAGGCTCTATGTTACATACAGTTTGAGTCACACCCTGGCTTGCTCTGTTACACGTGTCATGTCAAATCTTTTGGTGGCTTGTTCATCAAGACTCCTAGACCTTGTGCTCCATGGCTACCTCCTTTCCTCTTCCTGGGATTAGAGCTCATACCTTCTCTGCCCACCCATTGATTGGCTCCTTATTAACCAATCAGATAACTAGGGAGCATTCTTCATACCACATTGACAATGGAGATGGTTCAACAATCCTGATACTGCTAGCATCTGGATTGTAAATAGAGCTCTGGGCACAAAAATAAGCATCCGAAACACAGAACCATCCCCCAACACTTCCTTGCCAGCAAACCGTAGATGATGCTGTGCATTTCCGGTCCCACACCTTAGCGGAACTCACACGGTTGCCGCTGTCCTGTTTCAGTGGTGTTAAGATTCAAAGCTAGGCTCGGGCGCTGTCAGCTTGACTTATGCATTATAAAACTCCTCATCAACCTTTCACCTAATTAATGGTGGCAGCAGCGCCAGCATCTTCCCCTACATCCATTATTTCATTAGTGCCCGGGAAATGGTTATTTTCTTTTTTTTTTTAAGAAATCTATATTCATTCTGCACCTCTAAGCTGTAACTCTTCATCAAAAAGCTTTCCTCTTCAGGTGTTTGGGTAGCTAAAATACACACCTGAAGCCAGAAAAAGCTCGGTAAATGCTCATTCTTTCTTCGTTCTTAAACGTTTTTAGAAAAATGCTGGTTCTGTGACAACTTCTAAAGTTGACCAAAGAGGTCATTTATTTCTCTAGTAATATGGCATCATTTTTTTTTCAAAATATACTTTTTATGTGTCTGAATCCATTATAGCCATTTCCCCGTCTTATATGTATTTTTATGAAGGTATAATTTAATATAATAAAGCCATAGCGAGGGGTTGGGGATTTAGCTCAGTGGTAGAACGCTTGCCTAGCAATCGCAAGGCCTGGGTTCGGTCCCCAGCTCGAAAAAAAAAAAAAAAGCCATAGCGATTGTCAGCCTTGAGTGGAGGGTTCCCACATTTGCATAAACCTCTACAATCACCTAGCAATGTGGCATCGAATGTAATCTGCCTGAGAAGAGCCTCCCTCGGGTCATCGTTCGTTCTTCTTCCCCAGACCCTTCCATCTAGGCTGCTGTGCTCTGACACTCCGTGCCACAGATGAATGAAAACGATGCCAGAACCCCATGAAAATGGCATCGGAGCGTTTCGACTGTGTGGTGGCCAGACTTAGACTGAAGTCGAGTCTCTGGGGTTCCTCCATGCCGTTTCTGTGTGAAACAGGCAGCTCCTTTTAAAAAACGGGGTCTCCCTTTGCAGACCGGGTTGGCTTTGGATGCACGTGAATCCACATGGCTCTGCTCCCTGAGCTAGGATTAAATGGGGCGCACCACCATACCCAGCTTCGCTCCTTTTTGCCATTGTTTAATTCATTATTATTGAACGGCTGCGTATGGGGTATCAGCATGCGTTTGTGAACTCGGTTCTCTCCTTTCGCCTCTATGTGGGTTAGGGCGACTGAACCAGGGTTGTCAGGCTATCCTAGGCAACACCCTTACCCACTAAGCCAGCTCCACCGTCCCTCCGTGGCGCACTCTTTGACTTCGCTCAAGTAAATTCCTAGGGATGGGATACCTGGGACGTTAAAGGATGCCAGTTTAATATTTTAGGGAACCATCAGTCGAGTCTTCTAAATCTACAATTTTTAAGACAAGCATGGTGGTGCATTCCTATAATTCCACCACTCGGGAGTAGGGCAAGAAAACCATTAGAGCTTATATGCTGGTCAACCTAGCATAATGGGTAGCCTCCAGGTCAGTGACACGCTCCGTCTCAAATAAAACAAGGAGGATGCTCCTGAGGAAGAACAACTGAAGTTGACCCTTCTGGCCTCCATATGTAGGTACACACCCAGGAATACTCACATTTATGAGAACAAATATGTAAAAGTCCCATTGGTGAGCACTAGTCTTGGCTTCAACAGACAGTATGGGCTACTAAGAAATCTGTGACTTTAATCCCTGCTGATCTCGTTTTACAGGTTACAACAATGGGATGGACAGACATCAAGTAATTGTCCAAGACAACTCAGAACTCAACCCAAAGGTCCTTAGAGTTTCCCATGAACCTTTTGAAATCTCATCTTTTCACTACTGGGGTAACTATAGCAACACTGTTGATAGACAGTGATGTCATCATCTAGTACAGTGGAACGCAACCCCTTTTGGGGGTCACGTGTCAGTTATCCTGCACATCAGATATTTACATTACGATTCATAACAGTAGCAAAATCACAGTTATGAAGTAATTACAAAATAGCTTTATGGTTGGGGGCCACCACAGCACGAGGACCTGTACTAAAGGATTGCAGTGTTAGAATGGGGACCACTGCTCTAGTAGATACTCAGGATTTTGCTTGGATAAAATATGTCTCCTAAAACAATTCCATTTGTAATAGATACGGTGTTGGCAACCTGCCATATCCATGCATGGCTCCAGAGACTCGGACCTGACTAGGCTGGTGAAGGAATAAAATGGCAAACAAAGAGAAACACGGGAAAGCTGAGGCCTGCTAGATTGGGATCTCTGCTAGAGAAACTGCAGCACCCCAGAAACTCACCCTGTTCGTTGTATTGAGTTGAACAGGGAGGTAGAGTATTACACACAGGTAGGCAAGGAGGCGGGGTTTATGCAATGCGGCTGAGCAAGGAGGTAGGCAAGGAGGCGGGGTTTATGCAATGCGGCTGAGCAAGGAGTCAGGTTTAGCTAACCTTGGTAGGAGCCATCTCTATAGGGACCAGTCCACAGGCTGTAAATAAGTGGGAAGAGAAAGAAAGCTACTGCGGACATTCATTTTCTGTGTGCACTATTAAAATTCGCATGCTGACTAGGAAGGAAGGCTTTGCCATGTCTCTCTGAGCCTTACCCCTGTGGGGAAGACTTTTCCGTTCTTCCGTGAGTTTGAGGTGCTGGATGTATAACAGGGTTGTGCCCAGCTCAACAACACACATTTGCCTAGGATTTCGTTCACTCCAGGCTTTCTCCTATCCCTAATCTTCATGTACATACATACACAGGCATAGACCATACTCCCTCCATCACACAAACACTTCCTGCCACACACACACTCTCCTATGTGAGAACTGTAGTTATGTAATAAACAAAAAATGCATTTGAGATGGCATGAAATTGGATTTCCTCATCCATAAATTGTGTGATGTTTATGTCTAAGCTATAGTTCAAGAAATGGTACTGCTCTGTTGATATTTTTATAAATGGTGTCTAATGTGTTTCTATTAAGAGGAGATCCATTTGCTCTGCCAGAATGTGTTATCATAATAGCCACACCATTTACTCTACCGCTTGAAAATTATGTGGGTTATTCTGTTTGGAATTTTACTCGCCTACTCCCGGGCCTGCCAGATTCGATCATAAATGATCGTGGACGTCTGTGAGTTATTTTATAAGAAGCATCCATCTACTTTTACAACTCCAGAAACTCTGTCACTCTTATTCACATCCTCGGGAATAAAGCAGTAATTTGATTCTCTGTAAACGTGAGCTGGAATTTATACCATTCCCTCCACTCAAGACGTCAGTGACGGAGGGGAGATTTATACCTGCGTTTCCGAGCCAGAGGAGTAAAAGGTGGTGTCCTTGCGTGTTTCTTATTATTTTTCCCTATCCCTAGAAAAATGGGAAATGCTACTCAGACTGTCACTGACCTGTTTTGGATAAAACTTTTATTTCCTGTTGGTGTAACTGCTGTTGAATGCACACCACAAGGAGCAGTAAATATTCAGAACTCTCCTCTGTGGCTCTCCATGGACTGGAACATTTATACCTGTGAAAGTGCTCTAGGTGTTCTGGTGGGCTCATGCCCCAGGAGACTGCCAGTCCAACGGTTTAAAAGGCCCAGAGCTTCCTCAACAAAGCAGAGGAATGCCCAAGAGCTCCATGGGTATTTGGTTCTCCTTAGAGAAGCCAACCAGATCCATCTGTGGTGTTCTGTTTTTTGGTTCATGGAGAATTACATGTCTGAGAAATATGCTTCTTCTTCTCATCCATTCCTGAGAATGAGGGAAGATGCCTGTCATGGTGTGACTATGAAATGTCCCCCATAGGCTCATAGTTTTGAATATTTGGTCACTGGCTGGTTGTACTGTATGGAGGGTTGTGGAACATTTAGGACAGGGGACCTAGGTCACTAGGGGTAAGCCTTGGAGGTGACAGGCTTCCCTGATGCCCACCTAAGGGTTTTTTCCTACTCCATTAGAAGTAGAAGTCATGAGCCATTCCTTCTTTATGGTGATCTGTCAGATATTTCGACATAGTGAGAAGTCGTGCCTACAGTACCCATGTCAACTGTCTAAGGTCCTGGGGAAAGACCAAGGCTATTTGTGCTTAGAACTGAGGATCCTCCCAGTATTATATTACTCAGTTAAGTTCCTAGTCTGCTTTTTACTTTTTAAACTGTGCAACAAAGTCTCCCTAAGTAGCCTAGGTTGGCCTTGAACTCCCCATATAGCCCAGTCTGGACTTGAACTCACTCTGTAGCCCAGGGTGGCTTTGAACTCACTGTGTAGCTCAGGCTGGCCTTGAACTCACCGAGTAGCCCAGGATGCTGTAAGCCTCTTTAGTAGCTGGGATGGCAGGCTTGAACCACTAGACCTGGTTCATTCCTCTTCTTGAATCCCAGCCTCCCTCCTTGAACTGTGGTCATGGTGACATCTCATGGGTTCATGGTCTACCAAAAGTGACATGAGAATAATTATAACGGAGAGTGAATGCTTCTTCTGCAAATCAGAATGAAATTCTGTCCAGTCTTCTTCCTGGCTCCTGGTGGTGAGCATGCATAATCTTTTGTACTCCTGTCTTGCAGCAATGTTCCCCCTTGTCTGCTTCTGTGGTCACAGGTCAATCCCCCACATGTTTTTGTCTTCTCTTTTCTGGTGGTTTGAATGACAAATGTGTCCCATAGGCTCATGTGTTTGAACACTTGGTCTCCAGCAGGTAAAGCTATTTGGGGAGGTTATCGATTATTGAAGAGGTACAGCCTTTGTGGAAGAAGTACAACACTAGGGATGACTTTGAGCACTATTTATAGCCCCACCCCTGTAGCCGGACTTTGGCTACTCTGTGTGTTCTTTTTCTACTACCTTTCTCCACCTCTTTCAACCTCCTAATACTAGATAGAAAAGAAAAAAAAAAGGATAGAGGAAAAACGAGGTGATGCTATTGTTAGACCACTTCCTGTTTATTAGGGGTGTCAAGTTCCTTGGGACACGTTTGATCTTCGCCATCAGGCTATCTAATTTCGTCTTCTTTGCATATGGCTACTTAACAAACCACAAGCAACAGCAACCAACCAGCAAAATCTCCCCAACCTCTCAGTGGCCTAGCATTTATAGACTCTCTGAAAATTTCCCAGGATTCCAATCATCAGACAATGGCAGAAACTATCTGCAGTTGGCAAAAGTGTGCCTCTACGAGAGCATGAGGCAAATCGTAATCATGAGCTGTGAAGCAGCCCCATAGCCCCACACCTTGGATTAAAACAAGAACTATGGCATTTGTGTGCTTTTAAAAGAAACCAAAAAGTTCTCACTACACAGCCCACTTCCTGTTCTTTCTCTCTGCATCCTGTGTGCGGATGGAAATGTCACCAGCCAGTTTCCTCACCAGCCAGCTTCCTGAAACAAAGAGCTAAAGCAATCCCTTCCTTTGTAAGTTGACTTTGGTCATGGCGTTTTACCACAGGAACAGAAAAGGAACAAACACATCTTCCCATCAGGATGCCCGTCATACTGGATGAGGCCAACCGTAACAGCAATTTTCACTCACCTGAAGTAATTGTCATCTCCTAGACTGTCTGCTAACTGAGGCCTAGTCCTGGAAGCGTCTAGCCTCTGTACAATCTAATCTAGGCCTAGAATGTTGTCAGCCTCTGAGACTTACTCTGAATAATGCCACCCTTTCTATTTCTTTTTGTTTGTTTGTTTGTTTTGTTTTGTTTTTGTTTTGTTTTTCCTGGACTCTGATTGGCTGATTCAATTCAGCTGTTCTGGCTGAACCTCCTTTCCAAGCTGACCGATTCAGTCTGGATTCTCTCAGCTTCTGACTGAATTGCTTTGCTTGGCCTCATACTAACTCTGGCAATCTGTTCTAATCCTCTGTCTCTCCTTCTCATTCTCTGGCTCCTTCTGTCTTCGCCTGTGTCTAGCTTGTTCTCGATCTGCCACCTGTCTCTGTACAGTTGTTTTTATTTTTATTTTTTTTTAAGATTTATTCATTTATTATATATAAGTACACTGTAGCTGTCTTCAGACACACCAGAAGAGGGCATCAGACCTCTTTACAGATGGTTGTGAGCCACCATGTGGTCGCTGGGATTTGAACTCAGGACCTCTGGAAGAGCAGTCGGTGCTCTTAACCGCTGAGCCATCTCTCCAGCCCTCTGCTCTCTTTTATGTTGCTTCTCTTTCCTCTCTCTTCTCCTGAGAGTTGGGCATATCCTATTCTGTCAAATCCTTCTCTGCTACTCAATCAGACACCACTTTTAAACATGAGCACTTCCTTTTCTAAGCTAACTTTACCTCTAATTTGGAATTAGAGGTGCGTACTAAGGGTGTGTCTGTATTCCAGCCAGAGTGGCCATGTTTCTCGATTAAAATCCCGCTATGGCCAACCTAAACGATGCCCTGTTAACTTGATTACACCTGCAAAGACTAGCCCCAAATAAAATTCAGTTCCCAACACCCACTTTGGGACCTCACAACCACCTGTTATTCCAGCTACAGAGACCTAGCGCCATCTTCTGGCCATTGTGGGAACTGCGTCCATTCACATACAATACATAGACACACATATGATCAATAAACACAATCTTAAAGTAAGAAGAGTAAAATGGTAAGAATATGTATTTGGGTGGAGGCTGGGAACATCGGCAGTCAGGAGTGACCTCACTAAGCTGTGATATTAACGAACAAATTGAAAGGAAGAAGAGGCTGTCTTGTGTTGGGCCGACTGCAGTCCCGTCACATTCCTTCAGGGTGGGGCAGGAACAGACTTGGCTGAGAAGCCTCATACAGACTTTTCCAGCCCACCCATGCCAGGCTGGTTCAGCCAGATTCTTTCACACTTGGTTAGCAAATCAATATGCTCTAGACTTCCCCTGAGGGCCTTCTCCAGAATTCTTTCTTATTTTAAGCTGGTCATCTTTTCAGGAAGGAATTTTACGGCCTTCCCTTTAAGGAAGTCGTCTCCCCTCCCCAGCTACACATCCACAAAAAGCAATTGTGCTATTTCATGTTGTACTTTTAAAAAATATCGCTGGTCTTTTCAGACTTCAAATTTTTAGCTATTTTTATCCTCGCACCGCTGAAGACTTTGGCTTCGGGTCTAAAGAGCCCGTTGCTGGATTAGTGGAGCCTGAGCCCTACCCAGCATGCACTTCAAAAACAACTTGACCCTTCTTTGCTGGTCAGTGGTGACCTGGGAAGGCTATAAAAGTTGTGTCTTTGATGTTTTCGCTTTGGAAAGAAAGATCTGTTATGCGCGGCAACTGGAGTCTTTCAAATTAAGAATGGAATTGTTATATATGTGTGTGCATGTGCATGGACGCATGTCTGTGTGTGTGTGTAAATGAAGGCATGTGCATACCATGGGACGTGTGTGGAGGTCACAGATGACCTCCAGTCTCTGTCTTCATCTCCCAGCTTGTTTGAAACAGGGTTTTTTGTGTTTTTTTTTTTTTACGTTGTTCACTGACGAGCACACAAGGCTACCCAGCCCCTCAGCTTTCAGAGATTCTCCTATCTGCCTTCCCTCTCACTGGGCAGCAAGAGTGCTGTATTTATTTATAGCATCTGGTTTCACATAGGTCCCAGGGATTTGAACGCAAGTCCTCATGCCCCAGACATTTCTTGCATGAATTACACTCTCCCGTTTCTCCCTCTCTCCTCTCTCTTCTCCCCTGCCCCATTTTTAATCCATATTGCAGGGGAAATCATAACCAAATGAGACTGTTTGCAGGTCCATGGTTGACATGGTAGCATTCTGTTGGAGGACACCGGGCTCCTGTCTTATACACGATGAGGTACCTGTGTCCCTTGCCAGCTAGACAGAGCTCAAACCTCCACAGTAACAAGACCTTTGCCGTTTTTCCTTCAGTCATGGCCCCTGTTAGAGATAAGAATCTGAGTCCCTAGAACTTCTGATAAACCTTTCAGGACTTTGTGTCTGGATAAAATACATGAGCCAGGGAAACAGGAGTCACGAAGCAGAGAGAGAAAGATGCTGAGGAGAAGGAGTGGGCTAGAAAGCTGGAGAATGGGATGAGGATGGGGATGGAGCCCCAGACAGTGCTAACTCCTCAATGGTTATTTACACAGCATCTGTCTTTCCCAGTGTCCAGCAGTCATTGGCTTTTTTTAATGCACATGTTCCAGATTCAGGATCCACATTCTTCACTGCAGCCTGAGTTTAACCTCAAAGAGATGCTAGCTCATCGACAAACTTGTTTGTCCTTCTTTAGCTCTCTCAATCAATCCATTTGACTCTCAGTCACAGTAGGAGATTGGTCCTGAGATCCTCCGTCCCTGGGATTTCATCTTTATATAAACGCTAGAGAGCCAGGCATAGTGGTTGTGACATTAATTTTAAAAGTCAACTTGTCACAACTTAGAATCACCTAGGAAGATCGTGCCAGTTGAGAAAGGGTCCAGATAAGACTAGTCTATGGGAGTTTGTATAAGAGATAGTCTGTTGTTAATTGATATTGCTGTGAACAGACACCATGACCAAGGCAGCTCTTAGAAGGACAACATTTAATTGGGGCTGGATTACAGGTTCAGAGGTCCAGTCCTTTATCATCAAGGTGGGAGCATGGCAGCATCCAGGCAGGCATGGTGCAGGAGGAGCTGAGAGTTCTACATCTTCATCTGAAGGCTGCTAGGAGAATACTGTCATCCAGGCAGCTAGGATGAGGGTATTATAGCCCACACTCACAGTGACACATCTACTCCAACGAGGCCACTCATACTCCAACAGGGCCACACCTTCTAATACTGTCATCCCCTAATCCGAGCATATACAGACCATCACACCAGCCCACTACGGGTGGTGCTATTCCCTGGGAAGCTGATCCCTAGATGTATGAGAGAGGAAGCTAGCTAAGATCAAGCAAGGAGGCATACATTAACTCATTTTCTTTCTGCTGTTGATTGTGGGAAGGGTGTGCCTGGATGCTTGAGTAACTTTCCTGCAATACTCGCTTTTAACTTGGACACTCGAGACAAAATAGACCTTTACCTCCCTCAAGTTGCTTTTAATAAGGTTCTTTCATACACCCACAGAAAAGAAGGTGGGCAGGGCAAGGGGCAGTGTAGAAGGATTTCTGGGAGTTCGAGACTAGCTTAGACCCCATTTCAAAAGGAAGAAAGAAGATTTTCTTAGCGCCTATTAGCATGTAACTTTTGACGATCCTCTCCCATATATTTAGCCATTTCTAGGTTTTTTAAGCACATGCTACGCAAACAGTTATTATGCTATACTGTTCAAGAAAAGGGGCTTGCCTATCTGTTTACTGTTTCAGTTCATGCTGGGTTGGATCTGTGGTTACCGAAATGGGGGCCGACTGGGTCTACGAAGTGAGAGAAAGAGAGAGTACCCCCACAAGGCTGAAAGCAGAGTACCGAGTTCCTAGGAAATATGATGGACAGAATTTTACATTATACTATTAACATGAGACTCTGGGGACAAGCAAATGGAAAGTTACGGCTGAAAGTGACATGTTTATACGTCGGCTTGACAAGGAGTAGGTTGTGCTGGTTAGTTTGAGCTGACAACTTGACGCACCATAGAATCACCCGGGACAGAGTCTTAATGAAGAATTTCCTAGATCAGGTCAGTCTGTGAGCATGGCTGCAGAGGAATTGTCTTGGTTTTAATGGATAAAGGAGGATAGAGCCCCCTGTAGGCGGCACCATTCTCTAGGCCAAAGGGTCCTGAAACCTAGCTACCCAAGAGCAAGCAAGCAAACAAGCAAAGATGTATTTATCCTCTTTCCTCCTGACTGTCGATGTGATGTGACTGCTTGAGTTCATGTCTTGTCTCCCCCCTTCAGTGATGGGCAGTAACCCCAATGTATACCTCAAATAAAACCTTTCTATCCTAAGTCGCTACTTGTCAGGGCATTTTACCACAGGAGCAGAAGTGAAACTAGACCAGGATATAAAGATGGGGAGGTCCAGCCAGATTCTGTTATACATGCTTGCAGTGACAGCTACCCACAAAGCCAAGCCAGAAGGATCAGAAATTCAATGCCAGCCCAGGGAATCTTAACAAAGTTCTGTTTCAAACTAAAAAGTACCAATGGGACAAGGACATATCTCAGTGCTTCCTTAGTATGCATCAGGACCAGTGTTCAATCCCCAGTACCATAAATTTCTCTCTCTCTCTCTCTCTCTCTCTCTCTCTCTCTCTCTCTCTCTCTCTCTCACACACACACACACACACACACACACACAGAGAGAGAGAGAGACAGACACACAGACAGACAGACACACAGACAGAAAAGCAGAGAGCTAGAGACAAAACAAAAACCCTTAAAGGTCACAAAATACTATTGTCAAGGAAGAAAACGAAGAAATTGACCATTATAACGAGGCATAAGGGGATACTAACTGAGAAGCATGTGGCATGCTCTATTATTTCAACAGTGTATTGCAGAGTGCATAGGATCCAGACAGTATCCCAATTCTAACTTAAAAGACACCCAGGACGCATGACATTCTCTGGGAAGAAAGATCCATGAAGACAAAGAGAAACCTTCTCAGCCCAAACACCGAGGGTTAACATAAATCCACATTGGAACAGGCTCATAGTTCATGGTCTGCAATGAATTCATTCATGGTACTGCAGGCATTCATCTCCCTATCCTGGGTCTGTCCTGTGTGTGACCAGTGTGCTCGGATGGCCAGCTCACAGCAGGAAAGGTCTAGGCAGCTCTCAGCAGCAGTATATTTTAGTGAAATTGTCCCATCTTGCTCATCTGTCACCATAGGCATGTCTGATTTTATTGACCTTTTGGGGTTTCTAAGCTTATTTCTGGGACTGACTGCTCATTCCCATCTTCACGTGTGCTGTTCACATTCGTGTCTTACTGCAGTCTTCTGTCTCCTAGTTGGCCCGCCTCCCTCCTGTTCCCCTGCCTTCTGCGTTGAGGACTACTTCTTGGTAGGTCTTTGGGCTTATGCGGTTGATGCCATCATCCATAGCTTCGTTATCCTTAACTCTTCTTCATACACACACACACACACACACACACACACACTCTCTCTCATTTATATGTACATACATATATACATACACATATATACACACTCATTATTATATACATACATGCATACATATACACATACACACAAACGTACTCATTTATATGTAATACACATAGTCATTTATATATCCATATACCCATACACATACATACATACACTCATGTATACATATACACATACACTCATTTATACATACACACACTCATTTGTACATATATATACATATACATATATACAAACACACTCATTTATACATAATATACACACTCACTTATACATATACACACACACTCATGCATACATATATATATATACATACATACCCATACCCATTTATACATATATACACACATACTCATTTATGCATACATATATATGCACATATATACATACTCATTTATACATACATATATGTATATACATACATATACTCATTTATACATATACACATTCATTTAAACATACATATATGCATACACATACACCCAAACACACACTCATTTATACATACACAAACTCATATATGCATACATATACACATACACATATACACACATTTACACATACATATATATACGTACACATATACACATTCATTTATAGAAATAAACACACAATCATTTATACATATATACACAATACACACACACACATATATATATATGTGCACACTCATTTATACATACATACATACATGCATACATACATACATACATACATACATACATACATATACATAGGGGTCCCAGCCCATGTTTCTCTGGGTGAAAAAGGGCTCGGACTGAGGCTATGGATCTCAAACTCCTGTGCACATAGATGCCTCTGGGAACCTTGAGGAGTTGAGAACAGTGGTTCCCATCCTCTTGGATACCCAGACACTGCTGGGGCCCACGATGAGACCTAGACAGGGGTGGGAGGTGTCCAGTTTAGTTCCAAGTAAGTGGGAGAGATCCAGCTTAGCTCTGAGTGAATGCCAGGAGTATGGAGGGGCTTCTACGAGAGACTAAGGCACAGCTCTGTATGACAAAGCAGCCCCATCCACAGCAGTTCTTGATGAAGGCGACCTTGCTTGTCCAAATTATTTTATTCATTTGATGAGGATGTGTACTTATTACCCAAGGTGAACCAGAGATTAAATACCTTTTATATGAAGGGATCCTCAGGAAGGGAATCTCATTGACTAAACACTTGGGGCCTATCTAGATACCTCATTAGCATGGGGGAACTCTGGGTTCTACACCGTGTGACTGGTTGTCATGGTCCCCTTAGTAGCGTGTAATGGTCACATGCTCCAGGATAGGAACGTGGTTGGGAGTTATTCAAACTCCTACCATTCTCAAGTGTGAGATTTATCAGGGTTCTAAACTTGATAAAATCTTACCAGTTCTTCTGTCTGGTGGCATGATCCACTGTCTCACACACACACACACACACACACACACACACACACACACACACAAAGAAAGACAGAGGGAAAGAAAGGAAGGAATATGCTATTTTGAGTCCTGTGGCTCACAGTTTTGGTTACATAAAAGGACAAAATTACACACCAAATTTAGTTCAAAGATTCGACTGGCTGTACTGTCAACTTGACATAACTGACAATCACCTAGGAGACGAGCCTTTTTGCGGTGTCTATGATTAGGCTGACTGAGGTGGAATGGCCTCTACTGTGGGTGGCACCATCTATGGACCAGGGTGCTGGACTCAATAGGGAGAAACTGGACTGGAGTTCATCTCCTGCTTCCAGGTTGTGGATGCAGTGCGAGCGGCTTCCCCGTGATCCTGCTGCCGCGCCTTCCCACCACGACAGGCTGTTTCCTCAGACGGGGACTCGCAATGAACCGTCCTCCCTTGAGTTGCTTCTGTCAGGTTTTGTGTCACAGCAGCAACCGGTGCAATTCAAGAAATAGACCTCACCGCATTCTGGAAAATAAAATAAAATAAAAAGATGGCGTGCTTTCCTGGGCAGAGTGGAGGAAAGTAGCTTTATCTGGAGAAAGGAACTGGGTAAAACACCATGAATTATAAACAGATCGGTGATTTAAAGTTGCCGTTCTCTTAAAAGTTGAAATAGGGGGTTGGGGATTTAGCTCAGCAGTAGAGCGCTTGCCTAGCGAGCGCAAGGCCCTGGGTTCGGTCCCCAGCTCCGAAAAAAAGAAAAGGAAAAAAAAAGTTGAAATAGGGACTAGGGGGATGGCTCAGCAGTTACAAGTGCGCTACCCTGCTCTTGTGGAGAACCTGAGCTCAGTCCCCAACACCCACATCAGGCAGCTCACCGCCATCTATAACTCCAGCCCCGAGCGGGGAAGGGGTGGGAGGAGTCTTGTACCCTCTTTTAGCCTCCGTTGGTACCATAGGCATATTCACACACCCACACAGAGACAAGAAGCAAAGTTCAAGGTAACAGCAGAAACGATTTCCTTATCGTGTTGGCTAGAACTGGTCTGTGTGGGATTGGGCTGTTTTCCCTATCTCATTTCCCAGAAGGTCAGACGCGCAATTTAATTTTTGCTTAGTGGTGTGTAATTTCACCATGAATGACTCGGGGTCCTTTTGGTTCATTGGAACGGATGCAGGGGCTCAGTGTAACCTTTGTCCTCCTGCCGGTTTTCTGTGAGGAGTCATATATATGTCATCAAGGTAAGGATTGATACATCCAGGATCTGGGTGTGGCAGAAGTGGAACGGATGGTGGGTCTGATAGCAGCATTTAGCTGCGTTGAAGACAGCTGACACAGCTCCTTCTGGATGTCCAAGATGGTGCCCAATGGGAAGTTTATTAAGGACGTGTTATATGGTCTTAGAAGCTAAGAGGTCATTGTGGATTCGTTGAACTCAAAAGAAAATAAGTATGCAGACAAATGGAATGACTATCTAAAGCCCAGGAAAATATTTTATAATATAAAATCTACAGTCCTGGGAGCTTAAAGGCACAGCAAACTTCTTTCTTTTTTTTTGATAGTTTTATATTTATTTATAATTCTTATTAATTTTTCCTCCATCTTTATTAACTTGGGTATTTCTTATTTACATTTCAATTGTTATTCCCTTTCCCGGTTTCTGGGCCAACATCCCCATAGCCTCTCCCCTCGCCTTCTATATGGGTGTTCCCCTCCCCATCCTCCCCCCATTACCGCCCTCCCCCCAACAATCACATTCACTGGGGGTTCAGTCTTGGCAGGACCAAGGGCTTCCCCTTCCACTGGTGCTCTTACTAAGCCATTCATTGCTACCTATGAGGTTGGAGCCCAGGGTCAGTCCATGTATAGTCTTTAGGTAGTGGCTTAGTCCCTGGAAGCTCTGGTTGGTTGGCATTGTTGTTCATATGGGGTCTCAAGCCCCTTCAAGCTCTTTCAGTCCTTTCTCTGATTCCTTCAATGGGGGTCCCGTTCTCAGTTCAGTGGTTTGCTGCTGACATTAGCCTATGTATTTGCTATATTCTGGCTGTGTCTCTCAGGAGAGATCTACATCCGGTTCCCGTTGGCCTGCACTTCTTTGCTTCATCCCTCTTAGCTAGTTTGGTGGCTGTATATGTATGGGCCACATGTGGGGCAGGCTCTGAATGGGTGTTCCTTCTGTCTCTGTTCTAAACTTTGCCTTCCTATTCCCTGCCAAGGGTATTCTTGTTCCCCTTTTAAAGAAGGAGTGAAGCATTCACGTTTTGGTCATCCTTCTTGAGTTTCATGTGTTCTATGCACGTAGGGTAATTCGAGCATTTGGGCTATAGCCACTTATCAATGAGTGCATACCATAGCAAGCTTATTTCTAACTCAGGACACAGTTGAGAAACGGTGTTTGTAGATCCCCCAGTCACACAGAGGAGAGCACGCCATCTACTCATCAGAAGCAGGGTAGCACTCTCTGGAAAGAAAATAGGTTCCACTTCTTTGAGCTGCACTAAAGAATAAACTACTACCATGAAAGAACCAAGTGTGGTGGTGTCTGGGGAGGTTGAGGCAGGGGGATTGGCTGTTGTCAATGGAGAGAGAACAAGAGGAGATGTGTGTGTACACCTCTGGGCACGTTGGGGAGAGATTTTTCAAGAGACAATTAGATGAGGGCTCTGAACCAACCGGTGATTTAATACATCGATGGATTCAAAATTGAAATGTTATTGGAAGGGATGGAACTTCCTGCGTGGCTGTCTGTATGGACCAGAGCATGATGGACGGTGGCCACACCTTCAGCTTTGAATAGTGAATAAGTTGGTTAAGTATGTAGCAAGGCAATATAAAAGAATAAATGTCAATACATACTTACATAATACATACATACATACATACATACATATGTACGTTCAGCAAGAGAGGGGGACAGGGAGGCAAAAAGTCACAGACAGCGGGCAAAACATCATTAAGTTGGGCATTTCCAACATCCTAGAGAAACCAACTTGGAAAGCCTTGCTGAGATAGTCAGCTGAAGTTCCAGAGAGAGAGAGAGGGAGAGGGAGAGGGAGGGGGAGGGGAGAGGGGAGGGGCAGAGAGAGAGAGAGAGAGAGAGAGAGAGAGAGAGAGAGAGAGAGAGAGAGAGAGGAGAGACTGACTGACTCTGACTCTGACTCTGACTCTCAAGTGGGGCTTCAAGTGAAAAAGCAAACAGGGACAGAGGTTAACACCATCAAATCAGGTTTTCACAGCATCCTACGGAAACCGGTAGAAGCTGAAGCCGTCAGCTGGATTCCAGATTGAGCTCTCTCCATGCCTGAGTTTCCCACCGCCGAACTTCCAGCTTCTCTCTCCCACAGCAGTGGGATAAACACTAGTGACCTCGATTGGAAGTGGGTCACCTTCTCGCTGTCCTCAAGGACGTGATGTTTTTGTCCTCCCCGGCTGTTTTGTTCTGTTTCCTCCCTGCCACGGAGTGGAGGAGGCCAGCACTTCCTCAGACAAGGGCCCTTGAAAGATGGCGTGAGACAAACATGTTTGAGCCTGTAATGGGGAAACAGGATGGGGTCCAGGAGGGCTGAGGAGGCAGTCCCTGATTTCAGGGCCAGCTTTTTTTTTTTTATTTCTCATTTTTTTTAATCTTTATTAACTTGAGTATTTCTCATTTACATTTGATCGTTATTCCCTTTCCCGGTTTCCAGGCCAACATCCCCCTAATCCCTCCCCCTCCCCTTCTATATGGGTGTTCCCCTCCCCATCCTCCCTCCATTACCGCCCTCCCCCCAACAATCACATTCACTGGGGGTTCAGTCTTGGCAGGACCAAGGGCTTCCCCTTCCACTGGTGCTCTTACTAAGCCATTCATTGCTACCTATGAGGTTGGAGCCCAGGGTCAGTCCATGTATAGTCTTTAGGTAGTGGCTTAGTCCCTGGAAGCTCTGGTTGGTTGGCATTGTTGTTCATATGGGGTCTCAAGCCCCTTCAAGCTCTTTCAGTCCTTTCTCTGATTCCTTCAATGGGGGTCCCGTTCTCAGTTCAGTGGTTTGCTGCTGGCATTCGCCTCTGTATTTGCTATATTCTGGCTGTGTCTCTCAGGAGAGATCTACATCCGGTTCCCGTTGGCCTGCACTTCTTTGCTTCATCCATCTTATCTAGTTTGGTGGCTGTATAAGTATGGACCACATGTGGGGCAGGCTCTGAATGGGTGTTCCTTCTGCCTCTGTTTTAAACTTTGTCAGGGCCAGCTTTTTCTTTTCTTTTTTTTTTTTTTTTTTTTTTTTTTTTTCGGAGCTGGGGACCAAACCCAGGGCCTTGTGGTTGCTAGGCAAGTGCTCTACCACTGAGCCAAATCCCCAACCCCCAGGGCCAGCTTTTTAATGAGCTCAAAGACCACATGACGGTATGATACATATTTCATCTGGTGGAAGAAATAGGTTTCTTTGGGGCAGCAGGACGTTTCTCAGAGAATTGTATCTCCCCTGGGACCCTTCCTGGTATTCCTACATTTAGCCCCCGTCCACTGTGGTATGCTATCTCTTGTTGTTGCTGTGTCACGATGAGAACAATAATTAAC
The DNA here is from genome assembly GCF_011064425.1 of Rattus rattus. Lineage (NCBI taxonomy): Eukaryota > Metazoa > Chordata > Mammalia > Rodentia > Muridae > Rattus > Rattus rattus. Next base: position 23,032,212 of record NC_046169.1, read on the forward strand.
AGAAACACCCCCTTGTGCTTTCTGGTAAAAGCTACACAGTCTGGGGAGCTCTAGCTCCAAGTTCTGTACTCCCGGGTCACTCTGTTTCTCTGGTATTTTTGGCCCATAATTTAGTATTATTTATTCTGAATGTTTGCCTTGGATTTGCTTCTGAAGTTTGTGGATTCGGGAGAACTCTGGGCTGAAGGGATCAGGCACCAGTCCAACCTTAAACAGGACTGGAGGCACTATGTCTCAGTTAGCTTTGACCGCCAATTTGACAGAACCCAAATTTATCTAAGAAGAGAATCTCAGTTCTCTAGGAATTTCCTAGAACAGACTGGCCTGTGGCTGTGGCTGTGGAGGAACTGCCATGGTTGTGAATTGATTTAGGAGGGTCCAGTCCACTGTGGGAAGCGCCATTCCTTACTCAGGAGTCCTAAGCTATATAAGAAAGGAAGCCGAGCAGGAGCCTGCCTGTCACCTGGCAACAGCATCCTTCATACTTCCTTGGCTATAAAGTGAGTTCCTCAGTCAGGGGTTGCTGTGTAGGATATAGCAAGCAGCCTTGGCTTCAGGTTCCTCCCTTGAGTTCCTCTCTTAATACGTCTCAGTGATAGGCTGACTGTGGCCTAGACCTGTAAGCTCAATGAAACCCTTTGATCAGGGTGCTTTGTCACAGTAACAGAAGAGAAACCATAGCAACCTCCTTATGAGTAGGGACCCCTGAAACAGGCAGGGAAGCAGCCACTGCAGCAAGGAGAGCTCAGGAGTGAGAAACCACCGAGTCGGATTTGCCACAAGACAATAGACATAATCCCACCACTTCTCCACACACAGAAAATTACACGGCCAGAACGAAAAAGTGTAATTAAGCTTTAATCCCATTCAGCAAACATTTATTCAGAATTACAGGAGGAATGAATCAACGCATGCAGCTATTAGAACTGTAATGCCTTCTAAGAAGGAACGGAGAGGGAGTCAAGACGCCGGCGCATCAGTCACAAAAACAACGATGTGCCAAGCCGCAAAGCGTTCATAGAGCTAAGATGCAGGAAATTTGCACATGCCATTCTCTGATCACAACATAAACTGACGACAGAGGATTAAATACGAAGACCCGCGAGGGAAAGAAGTTCTCGACATTTAAAAGTGTTCCCAGATGCCGTGCTCTCATCTTAAGATGTCCAAACCTATCCTAATAGTACTTGGCAGAGATCAAGAATCCTTTGGTGCCGGCTGACCTCTGCTTATAAATCTTTATTCACGTTAGCCTAAAGGCTCCCTGGGATGTTGGGCTTGAAACGGTTTTGTTGTTGCTGCTGTTTTTAATTTTGTTTTGCTTTTGTTATACTGAAGATTAGCATAAACAAACCCAGCAGCTCCATCCTTCACTGGAGGAGTCTAGGCTGGAGATTTATCACTGAGCCACGCCCCCAGCCCCTCACTGGGGGATTCTAGGCTGGAGATTTATCACTGAGCCACGCCCCCAGCCCCTCACTGGGGGATTCTAGGCAGGGGCTCTACCACTGAGCCACGCCCCCAGCCCCTCCCTGGGGGATTCTAGGCAGGGGCTCTACCACTGAGCCACGCCCCCAGCCCCTCCCTGGGGGATTCTAGGCAGGTGCTCTACCACTGAGCCACGCCCCCAGCCCCTCCCTGGGGGATTCTAGGCAGGGGCTCCCTTCACTGGGAGATTCTAGGCAAGTATTTTATCAATGAGCTACATTTCCAAATCTTTTTTTATTTTGAGATACTCTCTTAAGTTGTCCAGTTTGGCCTTGAAGTCACCCTTTAGTCCAGTTAGCCCTTGTGTAGCTGAGATTACCAGCCTGAACTTTCAGGCACAGCTGACACTGTTGTTGTCATAGACAAATGTGTCTTTTACTTGCCTATTGACAAGTTACTGTCAAACAGGTCCCACTGTCTCCATAAATGTCTCTGCTGGTCCTTTTCCCCACTACAGTGCCTGGAGCACAGCAATACAAAATAGATGTTTCTGGATGTCACAGACTCCCTCTTGGGCCCTAGAGTAGTGATATACTTTAAAAAAAAAAAAAATCAAACCATACTTCTTTTATTTTGGGTTTGATACATAAACTCTTGGGGAAGGAGGGAAGCTGGACATCATTAAGTGCTGTGAAATGCAAAAGAGGCTGTACGAAAGGGGGAGAGCGTGCTATGAGATAATACAGGATGCCCTGCTATCCAGGCGCCATGGAAAAACTGCAATAGTACATAAACGCAAAGCCTGGAGTTTCAGTCTAGAGGAGTCAGACCCACAGCAGTGATGGAACCCTTCGGAGAAATGTGTAGAAAAGCAAAGGGGAAAAGTCCCCCAGTGCAACCCGTCAGAACCCAACTCCAATTTAAACTGCATTAGTTTTTCATTACTGAGAATAAAATGCTATGATCAAAAGTATCCTGGAAGGGAAATGGGTTTATTTGGGCCTTAGTTCCGAACGGATAGACTCTATCATGATGGGAAAAGCTCGGCAGAGGGAACCTGAGACCAGTCTCACAATTTGAAGCAGGAAGACCACTAGCCCAGGAAGCAACGGGAGAGAACAGGAAGTAGGGTGAGGCTACAAGCCCTCAAAGCCCGCCTCCAGTGATGTACTTCCTCCCACAGTGCTCCGCTTCCTAAAAGTTCCACAACTTTCTTAAACAGCACCCCCTACCGGCTACTAAGCGTTTGACCACGTGAGCCTAAAGGGGATGTTCCACATTCAAACCACCACGCCAACACACCCATATCCATCCAGCCACGTCTCACCTTTTAATCCTTTACTCCACCTTTCTATACAAGCAATCAAGCACAGACTTGTTCTGAGGAGGTATAAATAAATGTCTGCCTACCCTAGATAGGGCATAGGTGTGAACAACAGGAACAAGTACTTGCAACCATGGGCGAGTTGGTGAAACAATGAATTTATCTGGAGTTACCCTTCTGAAGTGAATAGAAAAAATAGTCTGTTCATGCTGTGGGCTGGCCTCTTCACATTCACAGTCTGCGTGTGTGTGTGTGTGTGTGTGTGTGTGTGTGTGTGTGTGTGTGTGTGTGTGTGTGTATTTTTCTTTGGGTTGTTTTGGGTTGAATTTTTGTTTTTTGTTCCGGGGGGGATGTTTTTGTTTGTTTGTTTTCGGTATGGATGGCTGACCCGGCTTCTAGCTTCTTGCCCTTCATACATTTATTCAAATTCATTTTTTCATTTTGAATCAAAGGAATTCACAGAGAAGAGGGTGTGACGTAGCAAGCCATTGTGCAAATGTTCAGATACAACATGGGCTGTTTAGTGGACCGGCTAAATGAAAGGTACTATTGTATTAATAAGTTTAATTTGACATAATTACTCAGTACAATGAGAACCTGGAGTGATCTATTCCTTCCAGAGCATCCATTGCCCCTCCACTGCAACAGATGGTGAGAGCATGCATTCCTACAAAACGTTTCCTTGGGAAAGGAAAGGACATTTGGGCTGTAACATTGATGGAAAACCAGGATACTTTCCTCTGTGATTCCTTTGTTCCCTTTCCCCTGAGCGCCTTGATCCCACCTGTGTAGATGTCAGCTGGGCTGGGAAGGAGACCCTTCTGCCTGAACTACTCAGCGTGCTCTCTGTTCCCAGTCCCTGTGAGTGACAAGCACTTTTTTTTCCAGGTCAGGGAATGGAAATTCTAATTTCCAAGCCATCGGGGTCCTCAGGTATGAACAGATCCTCCCCAGGGAATCCCAGCCTGAAGGTGGGTCACTCTGGCCCTCCCACTCCCCTGTCCATAGACTACAGTAGTCATGGCCGATGCCCGGAGGCTCGGCTTTGAATCCAAGCCAGCCTTGGTTGCTGGTTCCAATTAAAAAGTAATTGCATTCCCAGCAGTTCAAGACTGCAGCCAAAAATACAGCCTGTTCAGAAAAAAAAAAAAAAAAAGCCTTGTCTTTTTTGAGAAGCTCTTACTCCACAAAAGGGCTAGATGCCGCTCATGACAGCCAGTTGACAACACGGTCATGGGTGGCACAAATTTAGATGTTCAAAGACGAAACCAAAAAGGAGCCAGTTTGCCCTGGATTATCTGGTGACGGCAGTGAGTCTTTCTGTTGGTCTTTGTGTCTGTCTTTGTGTCTGTCTGTCTGTCTGCCTCTCTCTCTCTCTCTCTCTCTCTCTCTCTCTCTCTCTCTCTCTCTCTCTCTCTCTCTCTTCCTCCCTCCCTTTCTCCACCCCCACCCTCTCTCTCCTACCACATTTATTAGAGGATAAACAAGAGCTGACCTTTTGTCAGGCAGCAAGGAACCAGAGGATTGCATTAAGGAAATCAAAGGCGAGAAGGTCAGAGGGTCCGCATTAACCACACTGGGGAGCTGTCATCCGTGGCTGCCTCAGCCAAGTGGGCATCCATCTCTCCAGGAGCAGTCAGTCTGCACTCCCTGGGAGGACCAATAAGCAGGCAGAGCTGGGAGGAACACTGCAGACCACGTGGTTCAGCCTTCTCCACAAGTGGGCGATGTCCCTGATGGCTCCCTGGTTCTAGAAAAGTCAGGTATAAAAGCTCACCCACTCGGAAGTTAAGAACGCCCCACCCCCCACCCCCAACTCGACAAGACTGCCTGCCTGCCTGCCTGTCTGTCTATAAGCGCAGCATGTGGGAGGCGGAAGCAGATGGATTGTTAGTTCCATGTAAGCCTGGGGTACACAGAGAGACTGTTTCAAAAGGAGGGGGTAGGAGGGGGGAAGAGACAGATGGGCTGACTTACAGACAGGCAGACAGACAGACAGACAGGGTGAACAGCGGATAACCAGACAAAGGAAACAAAGAGGGAGGGTGAGCCGGAGGAGGAAGAAACAGAGGACTTAGCGGCAGAGAAGTACCGGAAGTCAAAAGAAGTGCTTCGGCTCTGGTTCAGCATTTGGCCTGTCGGGCTTGTCTCAAATGGTTGACGCTCCAGGTTTTCCTTGAGAGTTTTATTTCCTTTCTTAAAATGTTAGTTATTTTGAATTTGATTTATGTGTATGCCATCCAGTACCTGTAGACGCCAGAAGAAAGCATCAGATCCCTTGGGGCTGTTGTTCCAGACTGTTGTGATATGGTTACTAGAAACTGATCTTGAGTCCTGGGCATGAGCAGAAAGTGCTCTTAACCACTTCAGCCTCAAGACTCTTATTGTTCATCCAAGTAATCTGCGATTTTATGATAAGACCATTCAACTATATCACTGATAAAGTTAGGATTTCCAAACACAGATCACCTCATAACCCATACGTTGGGGATGTGGCCCAGATCAACCCACTTTCCGTGGAAAGGATGTTGAACTTGGGCATGGTGACACACCCATGATGACAGTAGAGTGGATGTGAAAGGAGGATTATGAGTTCAACCTAGCCTGGGCTCCAAGAGACCTTGTCTAAAATCAGCAACAACAAATAGGAAGAAGGGAAGTTTTTTATTCATTTTTTTTTTCCTTTTTGAGACAGAATCTGACTGTCTTAGTTAGGGTTTTATTGCTGTGAAGAGACATCATGACCAAAGCGACTCTTACAAAGAACAGTGCTTAATTGGGGCTGGCTTACAGTTAAAGCATGGCAGCATGCAGGCAGACATGGGGCTAGAGAAGCAGCTAAAATTTCTACATCTTGATCCAGCCAGAAGAAGACTGTCTTCCACAGGCAGCCAGAAGGAGGGTCTCTCCTCCACATTGGGTGAAGCTTGAGCGCTAGGAGCCCTCAAAGCCCGCCTCCACAGTGACGCACTTCCTCCAACATGGCCACACCTCCTAATAGTGCCACTCCCCATGGGCCAAGCATATTCAAACCACCACATTGACTATGTAGCCCTTGCTATCCTGCTACCTGCTTAGACCAGGCTGGCCTCAAACTCTCATAGATCAGTCTGCTTTTGCCTCCTGAGAGCTGGAATCAAAGGCGTGTGCCACCATGCCTAGCAAGGAGGAAGAAAAGAATGAATAAATGAAGGATTTATATTGCCTCCGTTTCAGAGATTCAGTCCACAGCAGGAATGGCTCCTGAGCACTTGGGTAGAACCTTGTGGTGGTGGAAGATATGTTGGAGTCCTTTCTTTACTTCTTAGCAGATAGGAGGCAGAGAAATGAAGATACATGGAGGAGCCAGGGCGTACATTCTCAGTAGCCTACTTCTACCTCCAATTTATCACTACTTCCCAGTATCCTATTATAAATCCCTCAGGGAATACACCGACTAGCTCAGAGCCCTCCGGATCTTGCATCGTTTTTGAAAATTCCTTCCGGGGCACATCATGAAGCTGTGCTCTCCGGATCTCCTAGCTATGCCTTAGTCCAATCAAACTGACCCTTCTGTGTCCTGTGAAGAAGGTGCCCTACTTATCTCCAGCCGTCAACTTGACACAGCCCAGGGTCACCTGAGATCTGAGGGGAGGCTCAGTCCGTCAAGGGAGTTTTCAAGTAATGCTGATGCAGAATATTTTGCTTTGATTTTGATGCTCTATGGGAAAAGGAGTATGGGGACCTGGCAGCTTTTGTCTTTCATTCACACAGTTTTGTTTTTAACAATTTCTGAACCATTCATACACAGGGAAGAACAATTGTTTAAAATACAGTGGAATTTGTAGGGGGTGGGGGAATCAGAACTTTCTGGCAGAAAATGAGCAATTACTAGGGGCATAAAGCTTTGCAAGTGTCACCTTCCAGCGGACCTGCCCCCTCTATTCTTCTTGCTTTTCATTCTCTTCTGAAATCAGCAAGTACTTTTTCCCATTTTGGATAATTATCAGGTTTATCCCCCCACCCAGAGTCTCAATTCACGCCAGCTTGCGAATTCAGATCACACTGGAAATCAAATGACTAGCTCCGAGACAATGGCCTTTGTGCGGCCACTAATGGAGGATTTAATGTACAGCTCTTGAGATAGGATTTGAGTCTGGGATTTCACTGGGTTGCATATTTTTTTTCAGTTAATTATAAGATAAAGCCATGTATTCGAATACATATGCAAAAATATAGCCCTCCCTATATTTTAATTGGATCCTTTCATGGAGAGTTGTGGCTGAGTTTTCGTGTAGTTGGAATAACTGCGCTGTGATCTATGTTCATCTTTTCTGAGAAGTATTCTTTTCTCCCTCTCCCTTGCCTTACATCTGTGCTCCAACGGCCCTCTAAATGTCCTCCTTTCTTCTCAGTGTACTTAAAATATTTGTAATTGCTTCATTAGCTCCTTTCTCTGAGGGATTACAACAGAGAAGCTCTGTATCTGGTGTATTCATCAGTTTATCTCCTAAGTAACCTAACAAGGTGTCTAGAATGTCATTGGTCTTAAAGAAAACTATGTACAGTGTATGGATAAGAGTGGGAAGGGTAGGTGGATAAATAAATGGATAGAAAGATTAATGAATGGGGTGAGCATTAAATGGTTATATATATGGGTAGACATTTGGATAGCTGGATTAATAGATGACAGGGTGGGTAGATGGGTGGATGAATGGATGAGTGGAGTGATAGAGAGGTGAGTGAATGAGGTGATCAGATTAATGAGTAGGTGGGTGGAGTTGTAGTAGATGGGCGGGTGGATGGTGTATGGATAGACATAGATGGATAGGTGGAAGGAAGGAATGGGTGAGTGTATGGGTAGACAGGTGGGTAGATGACTGAGTGGATGGATAGACAAACAGATGTAGATGAATGGGTAGATGGACAGGTGTGGATGGATGGATGGATGGATGGATGGATGGACAAAGTGTGGATGGATGAGTAGACAGACAGGTGTGAATGGATAGGTAAGGGGTGTGGATGGATGAGTTGATGGACAGGTATGGAGGATGGATGGATGGATGGATGGATGGATGGATGGATGGATGGACAGTTGCGGATGGATGGATAGATGACAGGTATAGATGGATGGGTTGATGGACAGGTGTGGATGGATTGACAGGTGTGGATGGATGGATGGATGGGTGGGTGGGTGGATATGGACAGGTGTGATTGGATGGGTTGATGCGGATGTATGGATAGACAGATAGACAGGTGTGGACAGATGGGTAAGCGGGGAAATGTGTGAGTAGATAAAGGGACATCTGGACATTAGATGACAAATATTTCCTTCCTGACCTCTTCTGAAAGTAGAGATCACAGTTCCTAGCACAGAAATAAAACCTTAACCATGCAATCAGAGTACCTGGCCCTCACTGACTTTCCTACTGGTCACACACTGTGCCTTTAGGAACAGACTCTCATCTTCATTCTTAAGATTTCTCTCCCTTGGATCATTAAAGCTCACGCTCTTTTTAATTTGTCCTTCCTGAATGGATGTTGAGGAACCTGTTTGTTTTCTCAGTCCTTGGATATGAAGGGACAGTAGACTGCCACATTGCAGTTTAACCAATTCCTCAGCTCTGAGAACTCACACTTGATATTTTGAAAGCATGGTCTTTCAGCAAGAGAACATGGTGGACAGAACCCGGTGCTCCACATCTCTACAGTACAACCTACAGGGAACAGGGATCCAGCACAAACTCTTCATGCATGGGTGGGGACCTCAGGATGCTTAAACAGCATGCCATGCCACAGAGCAGGCGGAGAACCTATGCTGAGGACCAGCACTGGGAGACCGTCCATTGTGTTATTCAAGCTCTTCTAGCCATTCATCCCTGGGGCCTTGGCAGCCTGGAAAACAGAAGCACATTTCTCTAAGCTTGGAGAGCATCTATTCAGTCTGTGGGCATAGAGGCCTTCAAGGCTTGCTGAGAACAGTAGGAACCTGGAGTTTTCAGACATTCTGTTGTTTTGGGGATGTGCAGCCTGGTCTGTGCCCTCCTCTGTCACATTGGCACCTGATACTTCACACATGTGGCATCTCTGGCCTGGCTCTGTCAGATTGTCATTTATCACCCCTGTCATGGTTGTAATAAATATCTTATGGAATAATCTGAAAATATGATATGTTCATTTGGGCTCATGGTTCCTATTCAAGGTCAGGATCTTTTCAGATCAAAAGTCTTGTGTGCACGCACATATACATTCCTGGCAGAGGCGAGGGGCCCATGTGTTCCTTGTGCTCATTTAGAGATTAGAGGAAACCTTCAGATGTTGGTCATCATCTTCCATCTTGTTTGAGGGAGAGTTTCTTTAGTTATTCACGACTGTGTACACCAGGCTAGCTGACCCACAAGTTTCTGGGGTGTGCTGGTTAGCTGTTGTTGTTGTTGCTGTTGTTGTTATTGTTGTTATTATTATTACTGTCAACTTGACCCAAGCTAGAGTCATCTGGGAACATGAAACGTCAACTGAGAAAATGCCCCCATCAGCTCGTCCTTAGGCAAGATTGTGAGGGCATTTTCTTAATTAGTGGTTGACTCAGAAGGGCCCAGCCCACTGAGGGCAGTGCCCACTGAGAGCAGGTGGCTCTGGGTGATGTAGGAAAGCAAGTTAAGCAAGCCATGGGGAGCAAGCCAGTAAGCAGAGCTCTTCTGTTTCCCTTATGCCCTCCCTGGTTCGCACCTTCAGTTCCTGCCATGATAGAATAAAGTCTGTAAAGCAGAAATAAACCCTTCTCTCCCAAAGTTGCATTTGGTTAGGGCGTCTATTGTGGTGATGGAAACTTAGGTATGACATGAGAGGTTTTGGGATGTTTGTTTATCTTCCAAGTCATCATGGGAGAGCTGGGATTGCAGATGGACTCTTCTATGCCTGGCTTCACATAGGTTTTAAGGATCCAAGTTCAGGTCATCATGCTTGTATGGTAAGTGCTTTACCCACGTGGATCTCCAAGTCCAAGTTCTTCGGTTTAAGCGTGTGCAGTATGGGATCTGCATGAAGACCCACCCGCCCTTCCCACGCTCTTGGTCTGGACCTTGTCTAACGTTTCAGTTTTGAATCCTGTGCTCCCTGACATTATTCTGTGCATAGAGCTGTGATGAGCACCAGTCTTTCTGAGGGAAGGTTTTCTCCCTTTGTGGGTTATTAGCTGGGTGGCTCTAGGAAAGTTACTTCATCTCTCGTTGCCTCCTTTTCCTTCAGAGGATGAGGAGAGAAGAAAAGCACCTACCTTTCAAGAGAACAGGAACTGCTATTATTCCTCCCAGCAGCAGTGCGTCTCGACCTAATGCCCTTGGGGAATAAAAGCCTTGTTGTGCACAAATGTGCATACTCACTCGCATGCCAACTTCCCCTGGGTATAGGACCCAGAGCCTTGTTTATGCATTCTGAGCTATCACTCTGCCAACGAGCTAGATCCCCAGCCATCATCATCTTATAATTCATGGAATGGTACCCAGGGCTTTACACATGCTAGGGACTCTACCACTTAGATACATCCTCAGCCACCACCACCACCATCACCACCACCACCACCATCACCATCACCATCACCATCACCATCACCATTATAATCATCATCACTATTTTGTAATGCTAGGGTTGGCTGAGCTACATCCCCAGTCGCCATCACCACCATCGTCATTTGGTAATGCTGACAATGGTATCCAGGTATTTGGTTATCTATGCCAAGGAAGTGCCACTGAGCTAGATCTCCAGCCTTTTCTTCTTAAAGTTTTATTTTGACTTGGAATCTCTTTATGTCACGCAAGCTGGCCATGAACTCTATATCCTCTTGTCTCAGCCTCGTAAATAGCTGGAATTTCAGGAATATCCAGCTACTACCAGGAGCCATCTAGGATAGGCTAAGGCTAGAGAGCGGCCTTCCTGGAGGTGGCCCACTGATTTTGTATGGTCTGAGATGGGTGAGCTCAATGGCAAGTTTCCAAAGAGACCTCACTCCAGGATCGCCTCTTACAGCAGATATGCCTTTCCTGCCATTATTAGATTAATATAATGACCCCTGGGCATTGGTCCACCCTATTGATCAGATCGCCTGCAGATCAACACATAAAGATGAACTTTCATGAATTGATGCTGTTTAGATGAATTGATTCTATGGGATTCCTGATTTGATTCAAATAATTTTAGGAAGAAAATTTTTAGAGACGGTCTTAGTTGCTTTGCTAGAAGGATGAAATAAGGTTGGAATCAAGAATGGAATGTGGCCACTCCTCATGTAGTAAGTAAAGGCTGCATAATAAGAAATTCAATGAGCGGGGGTTGGGGATTTAGCTCAGTGGTAGAGCGCTTGCCTAGTGAGCGCAAGGCCCTGGGTTCGGTCCCCAGCTCTGAAAAAAAAGAAAAAAGAAAAAAAAAAGAAATTCAATGAGCTTTCATAATCGCACTAAAAGAGGAATAGACTTGGGACACATTTGTGTCCCAGGAAAAGTATTTAGGTCCAAGGATAAAGACACAGGTGTGCACTATAATAGACAAGGCCATGTAAAAGCTGTTGCATAACTTAAAATGAGCATATTTGAATCAAACACTACTTTGAACTTAACCAACATCCTCTGTAACTCCTATTTTATATAACATTTTATCTATGAGGTAATTTTCTAAAGAACTTTTTGTCTAAGGAGATATAAAAAGGTCAAAGAAAAGAAATAAAGTTGTCAGTTGAATGGTTTGGCTTAAGGAGCTCTGACCCATCCATCCATTCATCCATCCAAATGTATATGTCTGTCTGTACGTACGTGTGTAGGTATATGTGTATGTATGTAAACATGCATGAATACTTGTGGAATATATGAGACAGGCAGTTGGGCACAACAAAAACTGTGAATGTATTAATGTGTAAATGAGAACATGAATGAAAATGTAACTGTATGACTGAATGTATATGTGTCTGTGCATATTTGCCTGTATAAAGCATCTTAATTATTTTCCTTTCCTCCCTCTCTGGATCACAAAGAGTTAACCAGCCTAGCCAGGGAGTCTTCTGGCTGCCTGGACAGAGAAGAGAGTAATAGCAATAAATTTTTTATTTAGTTCCCCGCTGCTAAGCAAAAGATATTAATCTCCCAAGCCAGTGGTTTTTAACCATAGAATAAGCAAGAAAATTTTTAGGATTTATTTTTTTTACAAGTTATCAGCAAGCATTCAGTATGGTCAGAGAATGAAAAGGTGAGAGACCTTCAGTCTACCTCTGAGACCATCGGTCTTTAAAACTACGTCCAACTCTGAAACTACGTTCAAACCATTCTGTGCTGGGCTGACTCTAAGCAAAGTACAATATTAAAAATAACGGTGGATCCTGAAGATACGTTGTATGTGTTCTATCAATATTTCTTAGTTTAGCCTTTTGAATATAAAATTTTTAAATATTTATGAATTATCCCAAAGCTGTAATAATTATAATTCATGTTGAAATTATAACACATTTTACCAAAAATAACTTTTCAAAACATAGGAAGTGGGAAAAGCCAGGTGTGCTAGCACATGCCTGTAATCCTAGGTACACAGCCAGACCCAATCCCAGAAACAACAAAAATTGGAAGATGTGCTGGTCAGTTTTAACCGCCAACTTGATACAACCTAGAATCACCTGAGAAAGAGAATCTCTTAAGGAACTATCTGGATCAAACAGGTTTATAGACGAATCTGGGCAGGATTATCTTGATTGCTGATGTAGAAGGACCCAGTCCACTGTGGGTATCACCATGCTCTAGGCAGAGTGGCTTGAACATTGCATGAGAAAAAGAACGCTCATGAGGGTAAGCAAGGAAGGATCCATGCGTTTATTCTCTGCTGTCTATTCTATGATGCTGTAAGTCCCTCCCTTGACTTTCCACAGTAATAGGCTACAGCCTAAACCCTTTCCCTCTGTAAGTTACTTATTCCAAGGTATTTTGTCACACAAACAGAAATGAGACTAAGACGGTAGAGTGACATTGTTGATCTCCTGAAACTCAGGTTAGCACCTCTGCTTCATACATTCCACTCATCACTACAGTAATGGCATTGTTCTATGTGAGTGTGGCATCTAGAAGATTCTACTGTCTACCTATGAGACAATGAAAATGCAAGGAGGGAAACAGATAGACCCTTTCACTTAGTGCATTTCCTTTATTTAATTTTTGGAGATGGGGATCTTGCAATGTTGTGTAGGCTAATCACAAACTCATGGTCTGCCTCTGCCTACCCAGTGCTGGGGTTACAGGCATGCACCCTCATACCTGCCTTCAGCAGACCCCTTCAAAGGTCTGCGGTCCTGTGAGCTGTGCTTTGACAATCACAGCCGAGGACCACAGCCATGCTAATGTTGCTTGCTTTTCTTTCGTAAAATTGGAATTTGAATATTTGCCTCTCCTTCGGGGCACTGTGTATTCATTTCTCCATCTTTTTAAATTACTAATCATTTCTTGGCAGCTTTGTGTTCTCACCAGGAGCAGTGATGGGGAAAACAGCTTAACAGGTGTCTAGGAAAATTCCTGGATAGACAGCCTTGGAAACTAAATTTGAAGCCCTCGTCTATTCCCTGGGTTACATTGAGAAAGTTACCTTTCCTTTCCTGGCTTCTTCATTCCAAAAATTCAATAGTTTACAATCTTCCTAATGCTGTAACTCCTTTTTGGTTTTGTTTTATTGTTGTTATTGTTGCTGTTTTTGGATACAGAGTTTCTTCATGTAGCCATAGCTGTCTTGGAACTCACTCTGTAAACCAGGCTGGCCTTGAACTCACAGAGATCTACCTGCCTCTGCCTCCCAAGGAATGAGCTACCACTACCTGGTGTTATGGTCCTTTCATATCGTTCCTCCTGTTGTGGTGACCCCCAAGCATAAAATTATTTTTGTTTCTGCTTGATAACTGTAAATCTGCTACTGTTTTGAACTGATAGGTAACTATCTGGTGTACAGGATATCTGATATTCAATCCCTGTGAGATGGTCATTTGAACCCCCAAAGGGTGGTTGACCCCATGGGTTGAGAACCACTGCAATAGAAGAAATAAACGAACTCAACAGACCCTAGAGCCCAATGGTCTGGGTTCCTTGGAGACTCTAAACCTTTCCTAACTGATGCCTTTCCTATCTGTTACAGGATAAAGTGCGTCTTCCAAAATCCTATACATTGAAGCACTGTTCTCTAATTTGGAGATGGGGTGCATAAAGCAAAATGATGTCACTAGGAAGGTTCCAATCCAGTATGATGAGGGTCATACAACAAAACACACACACACACACACACACACACACACACACACACACACACACACACACACACACACCTGCACAGAGCCACAGCCATAGGAGGGCATAAAGGCTGCAGTCAGACACAAGCCAGACAGAGAGAGGCCCCAGAAGATACAAACTAACCCTTGGCTACCAGATATCTCAGCTACTTGGCAGGTGGAGGCAGGAAGATCACAATTTCAAGGCTACCCTACACTACAGAACAAGTTCAAGTCCAGCTTGAGTAACTTAGTATCCATATCTCAACATAGGATGTTAAAGAGTAGGAGACGTTTTGGGAGATGGCTCAGAATGTGAAGCTCTAAGTCTGATCACCATTTCCTGTTTTAAAAGCCAGTTGTGCTGGTTAACAGCTATAATCCCTGGGCTGGGGAGGTATAGAGAGGTGAATGCTTGGGGCTCTCTGGTCATCCAGCCTAGCCCACTTTGTGAGCTTCAGGCCAATGAGAAATCCTGTCTCAAAAAAATAAGGTGCCTGGTATCTGATAAAAGACACCCGAGGATGATCTCTGGCTTCCACTTGTCCACATACATGTGTACCTGCACACACGATCCTCCACATACACACAGTTTTAGAACAATAGAATTTGGGATGCAGCTTACTAGATGTGGCTAAGTAGCTAGCTCGTTCTTTAACTGCTGACCAAGGGACAGAGAACATGAGAAATCCTGGGTGTATTACTTAGGTTTTGTTTTTCATTGCTTAATCTTCAATACCACAGAAAGAAAGGGTTGGCATGAGAAAGAGGAAGAAAAAAGGAAGGAAGGAAAGAAGGAAGGAGGGGAGAAAAGAAGGAACAAAGGAACAAAGGTTGGCTGGTGACACATTATTTCTTCAGGCTTCTACCCTGTGGAATCGTGAGAAAATACATTTCTGTTACATCGGCCACCTGCAGCCCTTTTTGACGTGACCCTGGATCTTGTGTTGGCCTGAGACTAGGCGTCATCTACAATCAGTTGCATTGGGCTTGGACTTATCTCTGTGTTGTCAACATAATTTCCTGGGGGAGAATGAATGACTGCTGTGTAATCTTCTAGAAAGAATCCACAGGCTAGGCAGCTCCTGGTGTGTAGACACTAAATTGTGTCTGCAAGGGTCATTTTCTTTGGCTGCTAGCTGAGGCTGGGGAGCAACACTGGGAGATTAAAGGTGTTTTCGGTTACTTTTCTTGCTGTGGTAACCAACTGGAAACAACCTAAGGTTTATTGTGGCTCAGTTTTTGAAGGTATAATCAACCTGGTGCTGTGAAGTATCTGGTCACATTGTATCCCCAGTCAGGAAACAGAGGGAGATATCAATTTGATACAAGCTAGTATCATTTGGGAAGAAAAAGGGATACTATGATATTGACCTGCAGGCAGGACTATGGACATTTGATTAATAACTGATGTGGGAGGGCCCACCTCATTGTGGGTGATGTCACTCCTGAGAAGGTGGTTCTGAGTTGTGTAAGAAAGCAGGCTGAGAGCAGTACCTGATGAGAAAGCCAGTAAGCAGCATCCCTTCATGGTCTCTACTTCATGTCTGTTCAGATTCCTGCCCTGAGTCCCCGAGTTGGAATATGACCTAAGAGTTGTAAGCTTAAAGAAACCCTTTCCTCCTCAAATTGCTTTTGGTCCTGGTGCTTCATCATG
The DNA here is from genome assembly GCF_011064425.1 of Rattus rattus. Taxonomy (NCBI): domain Eukaryota; kingdom Metazoa; phylum Chordata; class Mammalia; order Rodentia; family Muridae; genus Rattus; species Rattus rattus. The sequence continues at coordinate 23,047,881 of NC_046169.1, forward strand.
CCCGTCGAAATGTTAAGACAAGAGATGGAGGCTAGAGCTCAGCTCCCTTTCTCATTGTTACTCAGTGTAGGGTTCCAGCCTATGGGATGCTGCTGCTTACATTTAGGATAGGTTTTTCTTCTTTAGTTAACACAATCTAGAGACTCACAGAAATGCGTAGAAATGTGTCTCCTCTTCTGAATCCTGCTAGGTTGACAATCAATGCTATCACAGACTTCTCTCTCTCTCTCTCTCTCTCTCTCTCTCTCTCTCTCTCTCTCTCTCTCTCTCTCTCTCTCTCTCTCTCTCTCTCTCTAGCTTTCTCTTACCAATCTTTGCATTTACAGTGTTTTAATTCTTTTTAATTATGCATATTCCTATGTGGGGGTATATACATGTATGTGCAATGCCAGCTGAGGCCAGAAGAGGGCACCAGATCCACTGGAGTAACAGGTAATTGTGAGTCTCCTGAGGTGGGTGCTGGGAACCAAAGTTGGGTCCTCTGCGAGAGCAGTACACACTGTTAACTGCTAATCCAAGGCTCTGGTCCCTCTTTTCATTTTAAACACACATGTAAATGGGATTCTTACTTTTCCTTCTCTGTGACAGAACACCTGGCAGATAAAAGCAAAGAGGTTTATTCTAGTTTTTGGTTTCAGAGAATATTAGTTTGATCAGGATAGGAAAAGGTTGGTGACTTGGTGTCTTAGTTGGGTTTCCATTGCTGGGAAGAGACACCACCATGACCAAGGCAACTCTTATAAGAAGAACAAGAACATTGAATTGGGGCTGGCTTACAGTTTCAGAGGTTCAGTGCATTATCGTCAAGGCAGGAAGCATGGTACCATCCAGGCAGGCATGGCACTGGAGGAGCTGAGAGTTCTGGATGTTGTTCTGAAGGTAAGCAGGAGAAGACGACCTTCTAGGCAGCTAGGAGGAAGGTCTCTCAAAAGCCCACCCCCACAGTGACACACTTCCTCCAACGAGGCCACTCCCTGGACCAAGCATATTCAAACCACCCCGCTTGTTTGCATCTCTGTGGCTGTGACAACATACCATGCCAAGAGTCAACTTTGGGGAAGGCAGACTTATTTGGGGGAGATCAAAGCAATAGCTAGTCTTATCGCATTCATAATCAAGAACAGATGAAATGCATGCTTACTCCCTTGTTTGCTTGCTGGAGCTCAGCTTGATTTCTTTACTTTAATATGAACTGGAACTTCCTGCCCTTCATAAGGATTGTTGCTGCCCACTGTGGGCCGAGGCTTCCCATTTCAACTAATGAATGCAATCTCTATAGTCATGCCTGCTGGCAACCCAATGTAGATAGTCCTTTGAGACTCTTTGCTAGGTGATCCTAGATTAAGTCGAGTTCGCAATTAAAGTTAACCATCGTAGCCATCCTGTGGCCTCTTTGGTGGATCAGGGAACAGAGACAATAGGAATGAAAATGGGACCAGGCTATAAAGAGCAAAGGACCCACTCTCGATCCACATCCACCAGCTATATGCCCCATAATTTCCCCAAACGGTGTCACCAGCTGGGGACCAGGTGTTCAGGCCCATGAACCTGCAGGGGACATTTCAGTTCCATAAACAACGGATACGAGTAGGGTGCTGTCCCACAGGCATACAGCGCTCTTCCAATATCGCCGGGCTTTATTCCCTTACATCCTTCCAAATCTCAGCTCTGCATTTTAATCCCTTCCCTGGACCCCTCTGAGTGCCAACTGATGAGCTGTGATGCCCAAGGCCATTCAGAACCAGAATGTCATTGAGAGCTGTCGGATCAGGACGTATTTGTACAGAATGTGAAAATGAGCTAGCCCCTGGAAGAGGACCCAGAGAAGCAGCTGGTAGAATTGGCCCTAACAAATACACAAGCTTCTAAAAATACGGGGGGGGGGGGCTTTCGGATCTCAAATGGCAGGCCAAAAACTCAACCAGATTTGAAAACAGCAAAGCACAAAAAAAAAAAAAAAAAAAAAAAAAAAAAAAATTGGATTCTTTAGAACAATATGGAAATTATCGAGCTGAGTCAGGTATGAGCTGAAGTTGGGGGGAGAGAGGGTGTATATTGTGATTCTGCAAGGCTGGTTGATTAGGACTTGTTTTAGACTTAAGCGCATACTTTCTTACCCACTTTTGGGTTTAGTAAACCCTTTGGAAATGTACAAACGGACCCCTGGCTTCCACCAACCCAAAGGCTCAGAATGTCATCAGACAACAGCTGAGGCCTGTATTTTTGACATTTGCTACTCTGTGTAACTCATCTACCTGAAGTTCCCACTAAAGTGTGTTTTTAAAACATACCTTGGCTTGTGATTTTTCTTTTTCCTGTTTTATTACAACACTGGCGGCCATGAGAATCTGTACTCCTAAGACCATGGTCGCGCACGCATCCTTGGATCCAGAATCAACTAACTCCTACTCCCTTTGAGGCAAGATATCTTTCACATCGACACAAGGAGCAAATCTGATGTAGGCAACATTGTTGGAATTCTGAGGCAGGGACGAGCACGTGAACTCAGCAACATGAACTTCAAACCTCACATTCAGCTACGAGCACCTACTCAGTACCAGGCCATGCTCTGGCCCTGGGGACACAAGATGGGAAGAGAGTAGGGCACAAAGGCAGATTCATCATCATCAGCACTGAAAAAGCCCGTTACCAGAGAGAAAGGAAACTCCTCCCCACAAGGGCTAAGTGTAAGGGACAGATCAGCAAGAGAAATGCAAGTGATATGCAAATGAGAAGGCGGTGCTATGCAAATGACATGTTTTAAAATATACTGCAGGGGACTGGGATACTTTTGAACTTCTAACCCAGGGCACTCTTTAGTGCACTTCCATTTTCAAGGGTGTCTTTTTATCAATAAACTGCTTTTATTTTATGACTATCTGTATGTCCTCAGCCAAGTTCTTTGTTCAGGGCACCGAAAGCTGGAAATGTCAGCACACGCCCTCCATACTGGGAACCAGGCACATAAAAAACGGGAGTGAACAAAATAAGCCTAGTCTGTAGAATAAATAAGAAAGAAACTGACATATAACTTGGATTAGGGAGACAGTGGAAGTGGGGTAGATTGTTTTGAATGGTATGGCAGGACTAAGAACGTCAGAGTCTTTTATGGATTTTTGAGGGAAGAATATTCCTTGAGTGTTGTGCTTTGAATGCAAACCATCTCCCACACAGTCCCACACACTATGTCTGAATACTTGGTCCGCAGTCGGTGGTGCAGTTGGGAAAAATTGGAAGACCTCTGGAAGGTGTAGCCTTCCGGGAGGAAGTATGTCACAGGGTAGGGGTAGGGAGGGATGGGATGGGATGGGGCGGGGCGGGGCGGAGCCAGTGTAGGGGTGGGCTTTTGGAGTTTATAGCCTGGCCCCACTTCTTGTTCTCCCACTTCCGAGCTGCCAGGCCCGCTTCGCGCTCCTGTGGCTACGCGTTCTCCACCGTGAAGTTCTGTGCCACTCTCTGGAACTGTGAGCCAGTAAAATAAAATAAAAACCTTTCTTCCCTAACTTGCAGTTTTGTCGGGGTACTTGGAGGCAGTGACCGAAAAATAACTAAATAAATACAGAAGTCTCAACCAGTTTGGCCGAGTTGTGGAATAAGAGAGAGGCCGATATAACTAGAATTAGAAGGTTGTAGAGCAACGATTTTTTTGTTGTTGTTGTTCTTTGTCCAGGGCACCAAAAGCTGGAAATGTCTGCACATGCCCTCCAAATTCAGATCAGTAGACAAAATAAACAGAAACACAGGAGTCAACAAAATGAGCCTAGCCTGTGGAATAAATAAGAAAGAGGCTGCTATATATAAAACTTGGATTAGGGAGACAGATGTTGGAAGTGGGGTAAACTGTGACCGTGACCCCCTGGGAGGAGGGTGGAATAATCCTTTCACGGGGTGGCATATCAGATATCCTTCATGTAGGACATTTGCATTACAATTCGTAACAGTAACAAAATTACAGGCATGATGTAGCAATGAAAATGATTTTCCACTGGGGTCACCACAACCTGAAGGACTTTATCAAAGGGTCCCAGCATTAGGAAGGTTGAGAACCACTACCTTAGACAAACAAAAAGACCAGACAATGGAGTGGCTCCCCAAAAGGTAATTCTCACAAGTGTGTGGACTTGGAATCCCAAAAGCTAGGCAAGGGATGCTATAACTTGACACCTCAGAGCAGCAACCCTTCCGGCTTAGACCGGAGCCTTTGACCAGGACTGAACCCTGATTTGCACAGTTCATTTGCATGGCCCTGATTTGCATAGCTGAGATTTGCATAGCAGAGATTACACAACTGGAAATTGTGTGCAAGCATTTCAAGCTAACCCCCCAGAACTGTGTACTTGCCAATTTGGACTGTCTGTCTTTACATTCTGTTAATTATTACACACAAAGAATTCGCCATGCTGGTTGGAGCTTCTCCCAGTGGGATCCTTTGCAACCCTTAACCCATTCTAACTGCTGTCTAGCCTGTAGAATATTTTCTTGACTGATGATTAATATGGGATGGCCCTGCCTCCTGGAGGCAATGCCATGCCCTGGTCCGTTGTCCTGGGGTTGTTTAAGAAAATAGGGCGAGCAAGCCTGCATTCGTCCTTGGCCCTTGCAGCCGTTCCTGCCTTGGCTTCCTGCCATGGCTCTCCCGGATGGACCACAAGGTGTAAAATGAGATAATCCCCTCCCTGTTGTTTGTCTCCAAAGTTGCTTTCGGTTGTGGCGTTTGATCACAGCAATAGAAAAGTAACCAACACACTCATGAAACTGTGGATCCACCAAATGGGCTGAGCCACTAATGAGGTCTGAACCTTAAGGGTCCACCCGTATCCATCCACATCCATTAGTAGACTGTTTGATGAAGTTTATACCCTCAGGATTGATATCCATCCATATGCTGATCCACCCGTGAGACCTCAGCCCTCGGGATCCACACTCCCTCAATGGGATGACTGACTAAGGAGGCCAGATCCACATCCGGCAAGGGACTCACCTCTAGGTGCTGCCTACGGCAGACCAAGCCTTCCCCCGTAAGCTATGGGAGAAGCCAGCCATCACTGAACTTTCTGTGTGCACTCTGGGTAGGTGGGCTTGCTGATGGCTCATTTTTGCAATGACTCAGGGGGACACAGGCTGTTGGATTAAGCAGCGTGTCTGGGTATCTGTGAAGGTGTCTCCAGAGCAAGGCAGCATTCAGGGAAGAAAAGTTAAAACCGTTTTTGTAACCAGGAAGCCTAGAAGGAGTAGAGACAAGAGAAGGGAGTATTCACTCCTGCAGGACTCCCGTTCAGCCGAGCTGCCTCCCCTCCCCTTACCTTTCATCCCAGCACCGCCCATTCCAGAGAGCAGACTGTGAGTTTTATCACCCACTATGACAGCAAAGGCAATTCTTCATAAGGAATACATGCATAGACAACAGTGTTATATATGTAGTATGACATAATAAACATGGAGTGGTTTACATGTACTATGCATGTTTTACACATGTTACATATTAATAACATGCATGTCTATATAATATATATATAATACATATATGCATGTGTGTGGATTGTGGAGAACTCTGAATCATATAGACATCCTTTAATCAATAATCTAAAGCAGCGGTTCTCAACCTGTGGGTCTCGACCCCTTTGGGGGGGTCAACAGGGGTCACCTGAGACCATCAGAAAACACAGCTATTTACATCCTGATTCGTAACAGTAGCAAAATTACAGTTGTGAAGTAGCTGTGAAAATAACTTTATGGTTGGGGTCACCACACCGTGAGTAACTGCATTAAAGGGCTGCAGCATTAATAAGGTTGAGAACCACTGTTTTAAAGGCTCACCCCTTGATCTCTAGGGAAAAATATATACACACACATACACACACACACACATATACACATATATATACACACACACATATATATATGCAATATATAATAGAAAGAGGTCTCGAGCAGATAAGATAAAAATGACCCAGGGGAGCCATGATGGCAGCTTTGATGCAAGCAAGGGCAGGCGCCGAACACAGATGACAAACTTTGACGGCACAGATCATCCAACAACCGGTCTATGACGTGGTGGTCCTGGAATGACTAATGTGCATGTGGGTGTGGGTGTGCTGTGTATGTACATATACGAGTGTACATGAACTGGTACATGCATGTGCAGAGGCCAGAGAGGACAAGTGCCTTCCTCTATTGTCTGCCTTATTCCCCGGAGACAAAGTCTCACCCTGAACAAACCTTCGGATTGTTCTGGTTGCTGATTGGTTGGCGGCCAGCAAGCCACGCTATTCCTACTGTCTCCAATCTTCTGCCCAGGGCTGTCTGTGGCACACATTGATTAGGCCACACCCGGCTTCTTATTTGGGTGCTGGGGTGGGAGGTGTCAAACTCAGTTCCCCCACAGTATCTCGGGAAGCACTCTTGCCCGCTGATTATCTCCCCCGCCTGTGGAACGGCTAGCAGTATTTCCAGGGTCCAAATGCTGTGCCAAGAAGGTGATTCCTTACAGGGTCTGGAGATGTGTAGACTGAAGAGAGGGGAACAGGAAAGGAATACAAGAGAGGGAGGGAGAGAGAGAGAGAGAGAGAGAGAGAGAGAGAGACAGAGAGACAGAGAGGGAGGGAGGGGGAGGGAAGGAGGGAAGGAGGAAATGAAATGTTGGAGGGGTTGGGATTTTAGCTCAATGTTGGGAGGGAGGTCCCCATTCAAAAAAAAAAAAAAAAAAAAAAAAAAGAAAGAATGTTGGGAGGGAGGGAAGAAAGAGGGAGGGAGGGAGGGACATTAATGCAGAACACTTCAGGGTGCGTCTAGTAGGGTGTTTCCAGAGAAGGAAAGAGTCACGCTAGATGTCAGCAGAACTTTCCCATGAACTAGTCCCTCCGATTACATAGAAAGGGAAAAGGCAGAAGGCGGGCAAGCACAAGCCTTACACTCTCTGCCTCCTGACCAGACAAAACATGCACAGCCTTCTCCCACTATACACAGGAGTGGGTCCTACTACACACAGGGCTGGGTCCCCACCACCATGCCTTCCCCAACACGACAGACTGTACCCCCCTGGACTGAGAGACAGAATAAATTCTTCCTTGTTTCTTAGATATTTGCAACCCAATACACAGTCTCTGTTTCCCTCATCTGTCCCCAGATTCAGCTCAACTACGGGGTTGGAGAATCCTGCCTTTGTAGACTGTGCTGGTTCAGTATAGGAAGTTTACATCATTTTTCTAAAAAAAAAAAAAAATCATAGAAATGGGGTTGGCGAGATGGCTTGTGGTTAAGAGCATGTATGTACTAAGCTTGTTGAGGACCCTGGTTCTGTCCCCAGCACTGGGTGACACAATACCACTGGTATCTCCAGCTCCGGGGGATCAGATGCCCTCTTCTGGCCTTTGCAGACAATTGCACTCAAGTACTCACTAGCCCCACACAGATTCGCATATACATACAATTAAAATTAGTTATAGAAAATAAATTATAGGAAGGGACATTTGAATTATGCTGTCCTGTATTGATGCTTCTAAAGCGAGACCGGGAGCCAGGGAAACCTTTAAGGATGCCGATGAACTTGGGTACAGCGCCCCTAGCGTCTATCGGGATAAGGAGCAGCGTTCTTTGACCAGGCAGTGAATGTTCAAGGGGAAAGAGCAGCTGAGGAAATGGAGGTGGCGGCCAGTATTTACCACCTCATCATTTATTTATTTAGAAAGATTGCCTGCTCTCTCTGCTAATCTTCATATAACATGCCTCATTGCCCTCTACAGGCCCCCGGAGGGCTCTCCTAGCATTTGTTTGGTTGAATTCATTCTTGAAGGCCTGTTTTCTGGTTGCTCATTACTTGCTTGCCTGGAAATGCTCGAAAGTGAACACTCTGAGAACCGAGCCTTTAACTCATTCGTGCCTGCCGGTGACAAACCCGGGGTGCCGCTGGCATTCGCAGTTCGAAGCGGAAAAGGAAATCCTGTTCATAGTTTTTGTTTGGAACTGCATGCTCATCTTTTTTCTGTAACTAAGAAGGTGGCCTGCCCAAAACGGGGTAGCTAATTATTCTTTGTAAGGCAAATACCCAAGAGGGGGCGGGGCTAGAGAGACGTTTCTGTGGTTGGAAGAGCTTGCTGCTTCCCTAGAGGACCTAAGGTGGTTTCCCAGTTCTTACACCAGATTGCTCACAATTGCCTGTAACCCTAGATCCAGGGCATTTGATGCCCTCTTCTGGCCACTGCAGGTACTGCACTTACATATGCATGTGCTTACACACACACACACACACACACACACGGTCCTTCGTAAAATACAAGACACAGTCCTTCCCCTTCAGTGATCCAGTGTCCAGCTAGATCCCACCACACAACTTCTACCACCTCCCAATTATGCGGACAGATTGTGAATCTCAGTAGATGGATCCACTGATGAGGTCAGAGCTCTCAGGATCTACTCCCCACAAAAGACTGGGTTCACCTGCTTAGAACCAAGCTTACATCACATGAGCCTACTGGGAAGACTTTGTATCAAAATGATGACACAGGGCAAGGTGGTCCTAGAAGTTTGTGTATAGGGTCCCACTCCCACAGGGCACCCGCACCTAGTGAAGTCTCTCTTTCAAAGACTCCCTCCCTAATGGCCAACCAATGTCGGACTTAACTCCAGGAGGAGGAGCTCATGCCCTATACTGCTCGGATGGCTAGGAACCAGAGATATTAGATAACCCAGAGACTTGGGTCAGTGCCTTATCCAGTCATTATCAGCAAGGTTTCCGCTGGCAGCAGATGGGACAGATGCAGACTCTGAGATAGGTATTATGTGTGAGGAGAGAGAGGGAGGGAGGGAGGGAGGGAGAGAGAGAGAGAGAGAGAGAGAGGAGAAGAAGAGGAGGAGGAAGAAGGAGAAGGAGAAGGAGAAGGAGAAGGAGAAGGAGAAGGAGAAGGAGAAGGAGAAGAAGAAGAAGAAGAAGAAGAAGAAGAAGAAGAAGAAGAAGAAGAAGAAGAAGAAGAAGAAGAAGAAGAAGAAGGAAGGACAACGAGGAAGGAGGAGGAGGAGAGGGGAGGAGGAGGAGGAGAGGAGAAAGGGAGAGGGAGAGAGGAGAGAGAAAGAGAGAGATGAGGGGGGGAGGACAACCTTCAGGATTCAGTTCTTTCCTACCATCACGTGGGTCCCGGGAACTGCACTTCAGGCACTGGGCTTTACAGCAAATGCCTCTACCTGTAGATCCCTCTCATCATTCCCCCTACCCCTAAAGGGAACTCCAACACGCTGCAAGTGGATGGAATTTATATTCACTGTAGGAGCACCATGGAGGTCCCAGGCCTTGGATCAGCTGACCGTGAGATGGGACTCCTAGGAGTCACTCCTGCCAAGCCTGGCTCTCCTCACCACTGCACACCAGTGAAAGAAAGCCAGCCATCTAGCAAGGCTCTATCTTCTCCCAGAATACCTTTGTTGTGCCTGCTGCTGTCCCAGAAAGAACAGATGCTCACCATCCTCTTAAGCTCTCAAGTCTCCATTTTGCCTCCAGAGGCTCCCATGCTGAGTGACTTTGACAGGAGGACTTGCAGGGGTTGGGGGATGGGGATGATCACAGATCATCTCTGATAGGTGAAGCTCAGTTCTCGGTCACCTCAGCCACAACGGTGGGTCCCAGGGACTGGCCTGGATAACATTCAAGCCTCTCTCGGTTACAGCATATAGCTATAAACAGCTCGAAAGAGGTGAGTTAAGCTATCAAATGCTTGCCCCAGGTACACAATACCATTAACCCCAGGACGGACTGACACACTAGATAGATAAAACCAGTCTACTATCCAGCGACCCTGAAGGATTGGACCTCATCACCACATGGAAATTTCTGTCATTGATCCACCCACTGGAACCATTTTCATGCAATCTCATCAGAGGCGATGAGATCTGACAGGATGAGGAATGGATGGTTGGCTGCGGGAAGGATTCGGCCCCATCCATGCACACACTGCTCGCACCAACCATTTTCACCGAATCAGGGTAATAGTACCTGGCAACCTAGAAACTATGTTATTTGGAAAATCAAGATAAATGTGAAAACAACCCGTGAATGGGAAGGGGAGGGCACGTGTGCTTCCTTGTAGGATTTTTGTGAATGGAGGCTCCCGGGGCTACTCATCAAGGCGAATTTGTATTTTAATTGTTAATTAATTGTAAAATCATGCACATGGGTGTCCATGTGCGCAAGAATACAGTGCCTGCTGGGGTTGAATCCCAGTCATTCCTGAGTTGCCTGATGTGGGTGCTGGGAACAGAATTCATGTCCCCTGGAGGAACAGCAAATATTCTTGACCTCTTAATTGCTAACCCACCTCTCTAGCCCCCAGTGTAAATTATTAAGCCAGTCCTTTCTTGCAATCCCTCTGTAACGAATAGAGCCAGGGGGTGGTAGTGTGGGGTGAATGCCTTTAATCCCAGCACTCAGGAGGCAGAGGCAGGCAGATCTCTGAGTTCAAGGCTAGCCTGGTCTACAGAGTGAGTTCCAGGACAGGCAAGGCTACACAGAGAAACCCTGTCTTGAAAGTCAGTAGAGGAAAAAAAAAATCTCTTGAATTGAAGATCTGTAGATGAAGCCGCTCACAGTACAGCTTGCCTGTCACCTCAGCACTCTAAGGTTGGGGCAGGAGGATTGTTGTGAGTGTGGGACCAGTCTGCGTTATGGATTGGGACCCTATGTTGTAGATCTGGTTTAACGCTTGTATGTTAATTGGGCTCCCAAAGTCACGTGAGAATCCTAATGTGAGATGCTAAGGGTTTCAACTGGTAAATAAAGTTGCCAGTGGCTAACGGCTGGGCAGAGAGGCAGAGGGGGGACTTTCGGATTTATGGGCAAGGGGATTGAGAAGAAGGAGTTAGAACCACCAAGAAAGATCAGGCCTGAGAAGCATAGGAAGACAGAGCATACCAAACATCTAAGAGACGGGAAAGAGGACCTGAGGTCCTAAGGGACCCCCAATTGGGTCTGGGGTGGCCAAGATAAAATATAAGATTTAGTAAGTAATAATTCAGGAATATCGGAGGAGAGAGTGTGTTAGCCACATGGGTGTTTGGGAGTGGCCCAGGCATTAAGTTTTTTAAGGCACATTAAAATAGATGGCTCTGTGTGTGTGTGTGTGTGTGTGTGTGTGTGTGTGTGTGTGTGTGTGTGTGTTTGTGCATGTGCCTTTCATTTGGGAACTCAGAACATTGAGGTGAGTAGTTAGGAATGGGCTCTATGCCCCCAGGAAGGTTTGAATAGCTTTAATCGCCTAAATTAACAACCCCATTTCAATAACAAAATTTTAGGGGCCAGCTCAATAGCTCAGTAGGTAAAGTATTAGCTGCCAAGCTCAAGGACTTGAATTCGAACCCAAGGGCTCACACAGTAGAAGGAGAGAACCAGCTCTCAAAAGTTGCCTCCTGACTTCTACATGACTACGATGGGGTACACGCACACATACACGCATGCACCCTTTTAAATCCATGTAAAATATTATCGAAGCCCAAGCAAGCATGTTCGGCATTTTGACCCGTGAATAAAATACCGTGAAGATAATGCAGCGCCCTCCCTGGGTGTGCTCTGAGCTGAGGAGCAAAGCTTGCCGTTCTGATCGCGCTGCCTCTCATTGTCAAGGAGCTGCCTCCGAGTGGACGGCGCACCTGCCCCATCCGCCTCTCAGACACTGTGGGAGCCAGGCTGCCAGCCCTTGGCGGCAGCGGCTGCCAGCAGGCAAGAGATGACATTTCAGACCCCAGGTCCTAGGAGATACACAGGACACAGTGTTAGGCAAGCCAGAACAAAACAACACCCGGAAAGAACTGTTTAAAATTTTAAAAGACCATGTCCTCTTTATCAGCTCTGCCACAAGCTGCCTGTTCTGACAGACTTCCCTGATGTGAAACTGGCCCTCAAGTGGGAGCCAAGAAGTGGCTGGGATGGGGCAGGTCAGGGACGTGTGCCGTATCCCAGGGCAGGATCCTGCTTCGCTGGACAACGGGGAGTGGATTGTTCTCCGGGAGAGAAATAGATGAAATTGCTGGGAGTTCACAGCAGCTGTTTACAGCTGGATACTGAGTCCTTTACAAGCCTGGGCTTCTCAAAATTCAACAGCTTGCAGTTCAAAGTAAGGACTGCAGAGTGCCTGGGGCAGATCACTTAGGTCCCTGAGACATGCTGAATTTCAAATCTCTGGTTTAATGTGGGGGGGGGCGAGAATGGAGGGGATAAATCTGAGCTGGACTATGGCTTGGGGGTGGGGGTAAAGGGACTTGCTGATGATCTGAGTTCAATCCCTGGGACCCACATATTAGAGAAAACTGACTCTCACAGGTTGTACTGTGGCCTCCATATGGGCACCTTTCTCCTCTTGAATAAAAAGAATAATAAATTAAAAATCCACGGTGAGGCTGGGACTGTAGTGCAGTAGACCAGCCACTGCCTGGCACTTACAAGGGCCTGTCTTTGGTGCCCCAGTACTTAAATTCATGGAGGTCATGGAAAATGGCTTAGTGATTAAAAAGTGCTTGTCTTGTGACTAAGAGGACCAGAGTTTGGATCCCCAAGAACCCATTCAAAAGAATCTGAGCTGGGCAGTATGTGGTTATAAACCCCAGAGATAGGATGATTGGGTTGGAGAGAACTCTGCAGACAAACCTTTAGAACTCATTGGCCAACCGGTCTAGCTAAACAAATGAGCAGAGGGTTCATTTATCTCAAAAATAAATAAAGTGGGATGTGATCAAGAAAGACGCCTGGTTGGACCAGGTTCACACACAAACATACACGTACATACACGCATATACACCTGCACACATACACACACATAGAGACATATATACACCACATAGGCACAAAAAACAAATTCATGGTAGATGCTGACAGAGAACCTTCCAAGAGATCATTACAAGGTCTCAACTCCTTCCACATCATGGCTTCTCTCCCTTTCATGGGTAGCTTCCAAGTTTTCTCATGCAGTGGGGGATGGGATAGAGAAGGTACATTGGCTTTGTAGCCACAAAAGATGGGTGGTATAAAAAAGTCAGAACCTTAGAGACAAGTTGGCCAGAGGGGAGTCTAGAAGTGGGATGCCCAGGAGACAGTGGAGCCCACGTAGGGGTTGTCGTCACTAGCGGGAAGCAGATGGTGCCTGTCACTAGTAGAAGGTATCCATATCCTTCTCATAGAGATTGCCATAGACGGGTTCATCGATGGGAGAAAAGATCACCAGAGAAGCCTGAGATGGTTAATTTTAACTGTCCACTTGACACAGTCGAGAATCACCTGGTGAGATTTTCTAGACCAGGGTAGACCGTGGGCATGTGTGGGGTAGATTTGACTTGACAGTTAATTAATGCAAGAAGCCAGCCCCATTGCAGGAGGCTATTTTCTGACCTGCATATGCACGCATGGAGCATATGCGAGTGAAGAGATCAAGCTGATGGCATGCAAGGTTGTGTGTGTGTGCAATCATGTCTCTCTGCTCTTGACTGTGGATGTGATGTAAGGCTCTCCTGAGTTCTTCCCTTGACTTCCCTGGAAGGATGGGTTGTGCCTTGGGGAACGATACACCGAAATCAACCCTTTCTCCCTATGTTGCTTTTTGGCAGAGCATTTTCTCACAGCAACAGAAGTGCAACTAAGACCAGGGACCCAAAACAATGTTTCTATTAAATAAACGGACTGAGTTTTACCATTGTCTCAGTGTAGGAGGGATCTACCTTGTTACAGAGTGTCTACTTAAGAGTCCAAAGACAGGAGGGACAGGGAGGGGAGGAGGTGGGGGAAATCGGGGTTGGAATGTTAAACTAAAATACAAAATAAAATAGATTGGAATTGAAGAAAAACAGTCCCAACGACTTATGATGTCAACTGGTGGAACTCACCAGCAGGTGGGTGTGATGTCACTAGCTAGACACACATTGACTGAGATCACAGAACGGCTCCAAGAATCCAAGCCTCTGGGAGCCTGAATTGGTGTTGGCTCTTGGTTTGAGGGGATACAGTCCACTGTGGTGAGGAAGGCATAGGAGCAGGAGCAGGAGCAACTGACCGAGTTGCATCCACAGTCAGGAAGCAGAGAGAGACGGAGGCTGGTGCTCTCAGCTCACTGCCTCCTGTGTATTCAGTCCAGGACCCCAGTCCATGAGAAGACATCACCCAAATTCAGGGTGGGCCTTCTCTCTTCTGTTAAACCTCTCTGGAAACACCCTCACAGACACACCCAGAAGCGCATCTCCAATTGTCCAGGTTGATAATGAAGATGAACCATCTCACCCTCTGTGAGATGGAATCGGGCTGGAGAGGTGACTCAGGATTTAGAATCACACAATGCAGGCTGGTGAGATGGCTCAATGGTTAAGAACACTGACTGCTCTTCCCAAGGTCCTGAGTTCAATTCCCAGCAACCACATGGTGGCTCACAACCATCTGTAATGGGGTCTGATGCCCTCTTCTGGTGTATCTGAAGACAGCTACAGTGTACTTATATATAATAAATAAGTAAATCTTTAAAAAAAGGAAATGAAAATAGAATCACACAATGCTCTTACAGAGGACAATGTTCCTAACTCCCATGTTGGGCAGCTCCCGATCACATATAACTGCAGGTCCAGGAGTCCTGACAATCTCTACTGGTTGCTGTGGACACTGCTCTCTCTGTCTCTCTCTCTGTGTTTCTGTGTCTCTCTGTCTCTCTGTCTGTCTGTCTGTCTGTCTGTCTCTCTCTCTCTCTCTCTCTCTTCTTCTTCTCCCTCTCTTTAAAAAATAGTAAGATATCAATCTTTAAGAACTGTAAACACCAGCTTCCTTCCATATCAGGGCATACAGTCTCAAAGTATGGCCTTTGGTGCTGAAGACAGAATTAAATATAATTCAGTCTCCTCTGGTGGCTAAGCATAGATTACCTATAATTACACTCTAACAGCTGCATTCTAATCCTCAACAAAACGCATACTAAATGGTGGCAGCAGGATGAAGAATATGTCTAGGTAGGAAAGTGAATACAGTGTTATCCCCCACCTGCCTTCTGGAAACTTCCATGTGAAGGTACACGCTGCTCTTGGCCCTTCCCTGATATCCATTCTCATGCTCAGCACTGAGGCACCAGTGAAAGTTGTGAACTCAGCCAGCGGGCTCCTCTGTGTCTGCATTATCTCTCTATCCCCAGCGGAGGACCAGATCAGAAAGTTGGTCCTCATAAACATGTCTACGGTGTTGGGCCCAATAGCCGAGGCAAATTATAAAGTTGAGGGCATCAGGGAGGGTTCTGGGAACACAAAGCAATAGGAGGCTTAATGGCTTTTTAGTTGGAGCTGCTGTAGGGAAGGAAGGACGATTCTGTTTCATATGTAAGTCTTAGTTAAGCTTCTGCTGCTATAACAAAATGACCTGCACATGGGGTGGAGCGATGGCCCAGCGGTCGAGAGCATATACTTCTCTTGCAGAAGGGCTTTGTTTATTTCCTCACACCCATGCTAGATGGCTTGAACCAACTGTAACTCTGGCTCCAGGTGAGCTGACACCATCTTCTGGCCTCTGCGCAACCTACAGGGACACATAAAAAATTAAACTTTTTTTATAACTTGAGGTGCATCTCATCAGAGCAGGGGAATCAAAGTTGCAAATCATGTCGCAGTTGCAGTCCGGAAGAAGAGAGCAATGAATGTCTGTGCCGTGCTCAATTTTTCTTCTTTTAACTATTCCCTGGCTAGGGAATGATCCCGCCCACAGTCAACATGGGTCTTCTCACATCACTAAAGCCAACCAGGACAATGCCCTACAAACATTCTCAATGGCTAACCTTAATCTATACCAGTTGCTTCTCAACCTTCCTAATGCTTTGACCCTTTAATACAGTCCCTCACATTGTGATCCCCCAACCATAACAGTATCTTTATTCATAACTCTAATGTCACTACTGTTATGAATTGTAAGTGTCTGATAGGCAGGATATCTGATATCCTACCCCCGTGAAAGAGTTGTCCGACCCTCCAATGGAGTCGCGCCCCACAGACTGAGAACCACTGATTTAGATGATACGTCATAGGCACATCAGGAGGTGTGTCTCCCACGTGATTCTGCGTCCCGTGAGGATGGAAATCAAGGCGACTAACCATCACAGTGTGGATCCGAGTCCTGAGTGGCACCCAATGATGTTTTTTAGTTTTCCGTGTCCCGGAATGAAAATGTTGTAGTAGGAGCATGTGGTCAAAAGTAGAAAGAACGATGACTTATTGTAAAAGGGAACCCAGGCCAGTGAGATGCTTCTGATTGTAAGGACACTTGGCTCCAAGCCTAAGGGCTTGAGTTTGGACTCTGGAATTCACATGGTAGAAGGAAAAAATCCTCCAGGTTTCTCCCTTCCCCAACGTGGGCCCACCCACACTGTCCTCTGATCTCCACGGGTACTGTGGGGCTCGTGTAAGCACAGACACATACACACGCATACAATAATGAGGTTTCTGAAGTGATTGTACTCTTGAAGAAGAAGGTGGCCCAGCGAAATGGGGAAAAAAAATATCCACTTACACATTGCTGGCCCAGGAGGCTCGTGACTTGTTTCTATCAAATGCCTCTCTCATGGGCTTCTCTCAATACGCTCTGTCCTGTGTAGCCCAGGTAGGGAAGGGCTTCTAATCTATGCCAACAGCTTCATATGCTGAGCACAGTGTTTTCTTATGTTGTTTCCTTTTCGTGTGTGTGTGTGTGTGTGTGTGTGTGTGTGTGTGTGTGTGTGTGTGTGTCACAGTGCAGGGGACAACTTGTAGAATGAGGTTTCTCCCTTCCCCCATGGGCCCAAGGAGGCGGAACTTCCTGTGTGTAAGCGCCTTCACCCAGCCCTTCACCAGTTAATCATCCTGCTGCCCGTCACAGGTTACCTCTTGCTGCTGCTGTCCTCAGACTCCACCAGTGCACAAAGGAAGGAACAGGGTTGAGGCGGCAACAAGATGTCAGGTGGGAAAGGAGGAGGGAACGGAAGAAAAATAAAGGGATTTGAAGAAAGAGGAAAGATGGCAGGATGTCGGAAGACAGAGCAAAGCGCACTTAAAAGATTGCATGGGATGGTTTTTCCTCACACAGGAGCTTGACCATTTATGACAGTAGCATGCTATTCCATTGGGCAGTACAGCTGTCATGGATTTTAAGCTGATGATGTGTTCAGCCCAGCGTGATTCGCCTCCCTCTGATATGGTTTGTCTTTTAAATACAGAAGCAACAACAATCAGGGGAGAAAAAAATAATCTCTTCAATTCCCTGACTCTGCTCGATGAATCAGGCTGCTTTCAATAATGCCTTTCATTCCTCCTCGGGGTCACAAGTCACTTGCCAAGAGGCTCATTTTAATTCCTCAGCCTGTGCTAAGAGAAATGGCTTGCATCGACCCAACCAGCAGTAGAATCTAGGTGTTTAGGGGTTCTCGCCACTGTGGTAGTTAAATTGAGATATGTCTCGAGATCTGCATTCGTAAATCCTGTTTCTGAGAAACTGTAATAAATAAAGCCGAGGACTGAAATTGAGTTTTTGTAAAAGGAATTTAGGAGGAAAGCCATGAAGCATCCATCTGATTGTGGGAGAGAAGATAGGTTTAAATCCCCCGGGGTAAGGGGAGACAGCTCATCTCCCCAGCCTGGCACAAAATACCAAGGAAAGTACCAGTGACCCTTGGGTGGTGGTGATGAGTGTACCTGCAGGGGACAAGTGTTTCCAGGAAGTTCCAAAGAATAGGCAGAACAAATTAAAATATTTTCTTAGCCAGATATATTTTCCAAAATAAAGCTAAAATTTACCTATACTTAGAAGACCCAATGGAACTATTTTATGTGAGTTCTGCATTGAGAGACCCACTAGTGTTATTAGGTTGTTTTGGTGTTTTGGGGCTTTTGTTTTGGTTTGGTTTTGCCCAGGACTGGAGGAAGAAGCCAGGACCTCTTGTATGCCGTAAAGGTGCTTTACCACTGAGCCACACTCCACTGTAGGCAAGTGTTCTAGTACTAAACTACGTCCCAGTTCTCTTGTTACTTTTTATTTGGGGGCAGACTCACTAAGTTCACACGGAAGCAGGGTATGAACTTGCCTGTGGTCCCTCTGCCTCCATCGCACAAGTAGCTAGGATGACAACTGTGCCACTAGGCCCAGCTCACCATTGCCCAAGCAACACGGAAACGAACTTCAATAGACCTCAGAGTGACTTAATCAGGGACACAGAAGATGCTTGGAAAAGCCACTGCTAAGACTGCAGAAATGCAAACCCTTAAGGGAAGGAGGAGAAAGGCCCCTGGGTTGGGCTTCCAAGTTCTTTGGAACCTGATACATCAACAACCGGAGAGAAGGACTGTCTTTAGGGTAGGTGGAGGGAATGAGGGTTCTGGAGGAGAAGTTGGGGTAACTGCCCGCTGTCCTCGAAGTCTCAGAACATTGCCATAAAGACATCTTGTGTGTCTCACAAATACCGAGAGTGTCACCTAGGCTGCACGTGTGGCTCAGCGCTCACTTAGCATGCTCGGGGCCCCAGGTCCTAACTGTGACCCCTGCAAAGATGAGGTGCACCTCCCAACTGAGATCCTTCATGGTTCTTTAATTCCAGGAATATGGATCCCCCCAACACATACACCCACAGTCACCTTTCCCTAAGAGAGAGTTTGTGTGTGTGTGTGTGTGAGAGAGAGAGAGAGAGAGCACATATATGTGCTTATGTGCATGTGTGTGCATATATGCATGTGTATGTGCTTATGTGTGTGCATATATGTGCATACATGCACCAGGAGGCCAGAGGACAATGTCAGGTGTCATTCTTCAGCCTTTGTCCACCTCCTTTTGGAGACAGTCTCTCACTGGCCCAGAGCTCACCAAGGATCCTATTGCCCCTCCCTCAGGCCGGCCAGTGAGCACCAGGAATTCTTTTACCTCCACCTCCCCAAAGCTAGGATTATCAGCACAAGCTACCAGGCCTGGATATCCTCTAGGATGGAACTCAGGCATTCGTTATCACACAAATGCTTTACTGACTCTACAACCAAACCCAGCCCTTAAGTTCACCAATTTTTTTTTAAAAAAAAAGACACATATATTTTAAACTGTTTTTATTTATGTGTATGTACGAGTGAATGCCGTGTATGTGCAGGTGCCCCCTGAGGCCAAAAAAAAAAAAAAAGCACACAAGCAACGGCACATCCTGAAAATAAAAGGAGGAAAAATGAGATAGATTATATCAGAGGAACCACAGCCAGGTTCTCCCAGAGGCCTCCGCTAATAATAAAAAGTCAAGCAGCCGAAGTGGAAATTGGATAAGCCAGGCATCATGAGGTGTATTAGTTACCTTTTCATTACTGTGACTAAATACCTGGGAAAAGGAACTTTAGGAAGGGAGAATTTATCGTGGCTCCAAGTTCATGGCGGGGAAGGCAGGCAGCAGGAGAGGCATCTGGTCACATTGTATCCACAGTCAGGAAGCAGATGAATGCTGATCCTTGGGCATTTTCTCCTTCGTATTCAGTCTAAGGCTCCAACTTATGCAATGATGCTACCCACATTCAGGGCAAATCTTCCTTCCTCAGTGAACCCAGTCTAGAAACTCCTTTATAAACGTGCCCAACAGGTTTGTCTTCTAGATGATTCTAGATCCATTTAAAATGGTAATCATATTCAACGATCAATTTGATACAGCTTCTAGCCTAGATGGGATTGGCCTACAGGCATAACTGGGTGGGGGAGTTGTCGTGATGGTTAGTTAATAATGTAGGAACACCCAACCCACTGTAGGTGGTATCACTCCCTACTCAGGTTGCCTTGGATTATTTAAGAAAGCATGACCTTAGGAGTATACCAGTAAGCAGTATTCCTCTGTGTTTCCTGCTTTCAAGTTCTTGCTAGAGTTCCTACCCTGACTTTTCTAAGTGATGGGTTGTGACCCGGAAGTGTAAGACAGATGTATCTTTTACTCCCTTAAATTGCTTTTGGTCAGGGTGCTTTATCACAGCAACAGAAAGGAAACTGGGACCCATGATGCTATCTAGGTTCAACCACTGCTTTGGGGCTTGTGGGAAGGGCAAAGGCCTCTGGGGTGTCCTCTGCCATACTGATCAAGTCTCTGTGCCTCCAGGTATGGCTCTGTGGAGGCAGCATGGAGGTCCTTCCGTGTTCGAGGGTGGCCCACATTGAGCGGAAGAAGAAACCGTATAACAGCAACATCGGCTTCTATACCAAGAGGAACGCACTCCGAGTAGCCGAGGTCTGGATGGATGACTACAAGTCGCATGTGTACATAGCGTGGAATCTGCCTCTGGAGGTAGGAACGGGCAGCTTTATCATCCTACAACAATAAGTTAGGCTCTCTCGCACGCAGGCCGCAGAAACCTTTAAAAAGCCAATGGCTTTTCTCTTGCTAAGTCTCACAGACATCTGAGATCCTCTTACTGGGGCAAACACAGCCAAAGGGCATCGATCCACTCACAAAGATCCGCAGATCCTGCTGCTGTGTTAATCTAAATCTTCTCATACTCTGGGCATGCGCTGTGTCCTCGTCCAGGTTTGAGTAACGCTGCCACCTTCTGCTCTTGCTGTGCGCCCTTCTGACCCCGTGGGGACGCAGGGGCCAGTGAGAAGTCATGACTGACGCTTGTGTGAAGGCTGCAATGCTTGTTTCCTTCTCTCCCTCACGCGTGCTGCTGGGGGCGCCAGGAGAATCTCTGGATACTCCACGCTCCCAGCAGGAACCCTTTGGCTGTGCCCAACTTGATCTGCATCTCACCTCTGTCTCTTGTTATTGATGAATTCTCTTCTGAACACTTTGCTGTGCTTTCAGATATCGAGCAGGAAAATGGGGGCGAAGGCAGGCCCTCTTTTCTCTGTTCAGGAGGCTGCAGCGAAACAGCAGAAATACAGTTAACTTTGTGCAAGGTTTGAGGGGGTAAAGGAGAAAAGTGTAGAAATTGTGTCACTGTTGTTACGGCTTTCTCCCCAGTACCCAGGGTTGAATCTAGGTGTTTATGTACACCAGGAAAGCAGTCCCTCACTGGGGGATTCTAGACAGGGGCTCTACCACTGAGCCACGCCCCCAGCCCCTCACTGGGGGATTCCAGGCAGGGGCTCCACCACTGAGCCACGCCCCCAGCCCCTCACTGGGGGATTCTAGGCAGGTGCTCTATCACAGGGGCTCTAGGCAGGTGCTCTATCACTGAGCCACGCCCCCAGCCCCTCACTGGGGGATTCTAGGCAGGGGCTCCACCACTGAGCCACGCCCCCAGCCCCTCACTGGGGGATTCTAGGCAGGGGCTCTACCACTGAGCCACGCCTTCAACCACAGTTTTTTCTTTTCATTTTGAGACAAGGTCTCACTAAATTGCCCAGCCTGGCTTTGAATTCACTCTCATGGGCCAGGCTAACCCTTGAACTTGTGACAGTCCTACTTCAGCCTCGCAAGTAGCTGAAGTGATACAGTTGTGACACCAGGCTTGCCTCTGCCCGTGGAGAGGACCAGAGTCCAGTCCCCAGTGTTCATTTCAGGCAGCTCATAATCACCTCTAACTGCAGCTCCAGGGGATCTGCTGCCTTCTTGTGGCCACCATGGGCATTGCACTCATATGCATGATACACACACACACACACTCACACATATACACAGTAACTAGAAGTAAGTCATCTCATCTTACATAAAGGATATGTACTCAAATCATCAGGGCAGGGATGTGAACTCATAACCCTAGTGATGCTGTGTCGTAGTAATCCATGTTCTGTAGAGAAGAATCTAGAATGATGGTGACAGTTCCTGTTCCTATTCTGGAATAAAAATCCCAACAAAAACAACTTATGGAAAGAATAATTTATTGTGGCTCTGAGTTTGAGGATCTGCGGAAGGCATGTTGGCAGAAGTCCAGGGCAGCTGGTCGAGCTTGATCCACAGTCAGGAAGCAGAGAGGCGGATGCTGGTCCTCTGCTCACTGTTTCCTGTGTACTCAGTCCAGGACCCCAGTCCATGGGATGGTGCTACCCACATTCAGGGTGTGCCTTCTTTCCTCAATGAATCCATTCTAGGATCCCAGAAGTGCGACTCTAGATGGTGTCAGTTAGACCATCATTAGCTGTCACTCTTTGAGTCACAAGAACTAAGTGCCAGTCACTCTTGCCCAGTGCAGTCTCCATTACAATCCCTGCTTGGTCATGGGACCACTGTGAAGGAGGTTTTACAGTGACTGGAAATCATACACGGGACCTGAGCATACTCAAAAACGTGGGGGAGTTTTAGACTTCTGGTTTCTAGATGAGGGATGTTTAACCAATGAAGGTCATACAAATATTCTATGATCCAGAAAAATTCCTAAATCAGGTGTGTGTGTGTGTGTGTGTGTGTGTGTGTGTGTGTGTGTGTAACATTGGGACAGAATCTCACTATGGAGCCCTGGATGGCCTGGACCCAAATCCTAAATCTGAACTGAACTAGAAACATATTGGATCCTAAGACATTTTTGTTTTTTAAAACACAAAATGCCAAATGTACAATTTACCAAATGAAGACTCAGGAGGCGGACACTGTGGTGAAAGCCTGCTGCCTCAGAGAGGCAGAGGAAGCACCCAGCTGACCTTCCTACTCCACTGACATTCCAGAAGGAAAAGACTCCTTCTCCTCCTCCATGCTGTCTTAACAACTCAAAGACCCTTTGTCTCTTTCTTGATTTTTCTTATGTTCACTTCTTGTCAACTGGTTGCTTGCTCTGCCTCTTGACCTATGGATGACCTTACTTAGTCCTGTTTACAGAAAGCTCTTAGGTTAAAGGTATTTGCTAGGGCAGAGCCACACCACAACAAGAAAACAAGGGTTTTTCCAGTTCAGAGTCTCAGGGTTCACAATGTGATCAAAAACCCATAACACTCCCCCTCCTTCCCTTCCTCCCTCTTTCCTTTCTCCCTTTTCTCCATACTCCCTTCCTCTCACCTCTATCTTCCTTTCTCTCCTTCTCCCCTCCCTCCCCCTCCTACTTTGACAGGCTCTCACTCCACAGCTCAGGCTGGCCTGAGATCATGATCCTCCTTCCTCAGCTTCCCACATGCTGGGGTAACAGGTCAGTGCCCCACTCTCAGCCTAAGCACTGGATACACTAAGCACATTCAGCATGCAGGCGCTACGTTTCCCCACTACAAACAGACTATGGCCAAGTTTTATTTATAAGCTTTCACAGTAAGAGGCCAACAGCAACAGCTAATAATGAAGCAGGATGATCCAAATAAGATACTATGATAAATTTTACTTCAAATTTATGAAACGTTTTCTGGAATTTCCCATTTAGAATTTTTGGAACGCGATTGATCAAAGGTAAGGGAGATCAGACAACACTGAATCACAGGTCTGGGGCTGGTTCTGAATGGCTGGTCCAAAATTGTGAGTGCCATCCTACCAGGTTTTAAAATAACCATTTCAGCCAAGTATGTAATGCCTATGTTGGTGAGGGGAGGAGTTCAAGGTCACTCCTAGCTACACAGCCAGTTTGATACCTGCTTGGAATACCTGTGATCTTGTCTTTTTTTAAAAGGAGGAAAACAAGGTCATTTTTTTGGCCAAACACATTGGCAGAAACCTACATTCCCAACACTGGATGAGATGAAGCAGTAAGGGTTGTGAGATCAAGGCCAGCCTGAGGTCCTGTCTCCAACCAACTCTCGGACTAACACACACTGACCACCGCAGCCAACCAGGCCAAAGCTTTTCAAAGAGTTAAATACCATTTTCTGGCTTGCCATTAAGTATTACTAAGTATGATATTCAAAGAATTTTTTTAACATCTTTGTAAGAGCACCTACTGTGAAGGAGTGAGGTCCTGCATTCAGATCCCCAGTACCTATGTAAAGCCAGCTGTAGTCACTCATGCCTGTAACCCCAGCATTGCAGGAGGAGAGAGACAGATTCTGGAGCACTTGGCTTCACTGGAACCAGTGGGCTTCAGTTATGGTGAGAGATCATGTCTTAAAACAAGAACAAGGGGTTGGGGATTTAGCTCAGTGGTAGAGCGCTTGCCTATGGGGCAAGCGCCAAGGCCCTGGGTTCGGTCCCCAGCTCGAAAAAAAAGAAAAGGGAAAAAAAAAAAACAAGAACAAAATGTAAGTTTGAAAACAAGAGAGCAAGACAATCAATGTTCTCTTGACCCTGCATATGCATTTATGCATGTACACCAGACACACACACACACACACACTGTTACTACCACCACCACACACATAAACACCTATACATATACACACATATCTCTACATACACACATACACACCTCTACACACATACACATACATACACATTTACATATAGACAAACATACCTCTACATGCATATACACATCTACATATAGACACACGTTTTATACAATACATGCACACACATATAAACATATCCCTACACATCACACATCCTTCTACATACAACCCTACACACACATATACATGCATACACACACACAAACATATCCCTATACATCACACATGCACACATACTTCCACACACACCTACGAATATACACATCGCTACAGACACATACACACAAGCATGCATGCATGCATACACACACACACACACACACACACACACCCCTTATCTGGCTACTGACATAATCTTAACAGACTAACCAACTCTTCTCGGTACCCTCCAGTCTCGCCAGGCTTCCCTCCTCAGCCTAGCCTGTGTCCTTTGACTCCCAGTCCTCTGGGGCTGAGACCAAGTCTCATATTTCAGATGGTTTATTTCCCCCTGTCATCACACAGCAACCCATTACAGGTTCATTTCAATAAAAGCAGAGTGAATTATTCATCAGAACATCATCACACGGAAAATTATTTTCTCCTCTGCATATAATGAGCTTCGCAGAGTGCCCACAAAGAGGGACGTCACACACAAGTTAAAAGATGAGCAGAAGGAGGTTAGGAACATTTATTTTCTTGTCATTGCCGAATAATCCCTACAATAATTGTCTTGGGTAATTACTAGGAAAGAAGAATTCCAGAGAGTAGGTTGTTGACACCCTCGTGGCCTGGGGTCCTTAACCCCAGTGGTGATAAAGATGGAGAATTGTCTGGAGACTTCTGTCAGATCTTCCCACATGCACTGCATGGGATGAGCATAATCTCTAGCTTGCGTGTAAGTGATGGATCAGTCTGCTGAAGCAAACATGAGCACTACAGGCTCGGGGCTGTGGATATAGCTTAGCTGGTAAGGTGCATGTCTAGAACACACACAGTCCCAGGTTCTTTCCTCCATATCACGTAAACCATGAGGGATGGAGCACACATATAATCCCAGCACCCAAGAAATAGAGGATCAGGGGTTCAATTCATCCTCAATCGTAAAGCAAGCTTGAGGCTAGCCTGGGCTACCTATGACCCTACGTAATGGTTGGTCTTAAATGTCAAGTTGACACAATCTTGAAGAGAGTCTTCAAGAGGGATCGGTGGCCTGCAGGTATGTCTGTGAGGGGTTGCCTTGATTGCTCGTTGAGGTGAAGGATCCACCACCCTGGGTGTGGGCAGCACCATCCATGGGCTGCGTACGAGTGCAGAAAGCCAGCTGAGCGCAAGCAGCAGGCAGCACGGATTTGCTCGCTTCCTTTGCTCTGTGGATGCGAAGGGACGGGCTGCTTCAGTCCTTGCTTTGGCTCTCCCACCATCATGGGCGGGAGCATGGAATAGTAAACTAGATAGACCCTTTCCTCCTGCAAGTGGCTTTTGGTCAAGATGTCTTCTCACAGCAACAGAAATGAAGCTAGAACACTCCTTCTCAAAAAAAGCAATTAGACCTCCAAAGCATCACAGGCTCCAAGTCCCCGAGATGCCCTTCCTAAAAGTGACTCCGCCTGCACAAGGCTCTGGCCAGAGGCCGGCGCCACTAACGCCCTTTGACTCTCTATTTGCAGAATCCGGGCATCGATATCGGCGACGTCTCAGAAAGAAAGGCATTAAGGAAAAGTTTGAAGTGTAAGAACTTCCAGTGGTACTTGGACCATGTTTACCCGGAAATGAGAAGATACAACAACACCATCGCATACGGGGAGGTAAGATCGACCACACTTGACGGACGACAGCCCCTCCCACCCCGTCCGCCCCTTAATGATCCTTGGAGGTACAAAGTTCTCTCACTAGCAAGGGTATGAAGGCAGGGATGGGAGCGTGGTTTTGTCACCTGCCCAAGCGATGACAGTTTTGAGACGTTTTGACACTGGGGGCCTCTGGGCCATAAGGGTAAAGACACTGAGCAGGAAACCGGTCATAATAAGAACCAGGGAGCTGAGGATATGGGGGTAGAATTCTTGCCTACTATAAGCTATTCACACACACACACACACACACACACACACACACACACACACACACACACACACACACACTCACGGGGGGGAGGGGAAAGGGAAGGAGAGGGAGAGAGAGGAGGGGTGGGGAGAGGGAGAGGTACAGACGTAGATGATATGCTTACCTGTGATCCCAGCTATAGGGACACTGAGGCAGGATGTTCATGGGTTACATGGTGAGCCAGGACAATTTAGATAATATAGCATGACTTCGTCTCAAAAAATAAAAAAAAAAAGAGAGAGAAAAAAAAAGAGAGAGAGAGAGAGAGAATATGAATATGAGTG
The DNA here is from genome assembly GCF_011064425.1 of Rattus rattus. Lineage (NCBI taxonomy): Eukaryota > Metazoa > Chordata > Mammalia > Rodentia > Muridae > Rattus > Rattus rattus. The sequence goes on from NC_046169.1 coordinate 23,074,455, forward strand.
AGAGGCTGGGGTGAGGCTAAAGATGGGAGACAGAGAGGGGGGAGACAGAGAGACAGTTATCAGATTTTCTACAGTGAGGCAATCACACTTTCTAAAACATTAAAATGGCCTGGCATGGTGGTGCATGTCTTTAATTCCAGCATAGGAGGCCGAGATGGGAGTTCAGGGCCATCCTCAGCTACATGGTGAGTTTAAGGATAGCCTGAGCTACACAAGACTATATGCCACAATAAACAAACTCAACAACAACAACGACAAAAACGCCCTTTGTACTAATCCGCTAGACTCTCGTTCTAGTCCGTTGTTGCCCGCCACGTGGCTCCTCTTAGCTTCCATTTCTTAGTGTATAAAACTGAGAGAAATCCAAGTGCCTACCCCATGGGGGTGCTGGTCAAAACAAAGAGCCATGGTGTGTAGGCTCTATGGGTCAGCAGGCAGTGAGGCAGCCATTGGTAACGTGTGCTAACTACCTTTCTTTAAAATAAATGGATCTTCATTAACTAAAGAAGGATCAGAGGCGAAGGAGAAATCAGAAAGTGAGCAGGGAGGGACCCCTCTAATCGTGTGCATTGCTTAGTTCCTTGTAAAGGACACCACAGTTGGAGAGGAGTCTCCCCTTGTCAGTCTCCACTGCTTGCCTAACAAGTGCAGGGTCCCTAAAGCCCCACCCACTGCACTGCATAAAGCTGGCACTGCGGCGCCCGTCTGTAGTTAGTTCATAGAGCCCTGGAGGTAAATCTGATATTTAAAGGGAGACAGGCTTTCTGAGGTTGAAAAGGCTGTATAGGAGAAACGGAGGAGAAAACACGATCGGAGCTCACGAAGAAATATAACCCACACTCTGAGTGTGGAAATGTTCTGCCGAACTGGAAATCTATACATCGCAAATCTTAAGGATGAATAGTAATTTATGTGTAGTGAGCCCTACAATTCAATTTAAATAAAATAATTGATTCAAGTAACAGAGACAATCCCCCAAAGAAAAATGGACCAGATGACTTAATTATTTTTCCTAGCGCTGCGAAGAGACACCTTGAACAAGGCAATTTATAAAAGAAAGCATTTGCCAGGCAGTGGTGGCCCATGCCTTTAATCTCAGGAGGCAGAGGCAGGCGGATCTCTGAGTGTGAGGACAGCCTGGTCTACAGAGCAAGTTTTAAGACAGCCAGGGCTACACAGAAAAACCCTACCTTTGAAAAAAAAAAAAAAGAAAGGGAAAAAAAGGGATGGAGGGGGGAGAGGAGGAAAGGGGAGGGGGAGGGAGGGGAGGGAGGAGAGGAGGAGGAGAGGAGAGGGAGAGGAGGAGGAAAGGGAGAGAGAGAGTTAGGGAGACAATTAACTGGACTGGCCGTTCTGTTTCCCTGTGACACTGGGCTGTTGTCACAGGAGAATATGCCAGTCACCCACGGCATACCTATAAACAGCTTAGGTGGAGTTTTAGTTTTTTGTTTTTAAAGATTTGTCTTTATTACTGGGGTGCCATGGGTGTGGCCAAGTGAGTGGAGGTGACCTCGAAGGCCAGAGAAAGTTACAGAAGGTTGGGTGTTAGGAATCAAGCCCAGGTCCTTTGTAAAAGCAGCAAGTGCTCTTAACTGCTGAGCCACCTCTGCAGGCCCTGGAGCTTTCTCGCAGATGCCAATTTTACGATATTCTTTATAATTTCATAATTAGAAGAAAAAAATATTTTTTAAAAATCAGGGTGGGATTGGATCCTGGCAAGGTGTCCCTTGACCTCCACACATGCACACACCTCCCCTCCCTTCTCTCTCTCCCCCCCTTTCTATATAAATGTAACATTTTTAAAAGAAGAAAATTGACTTTTTTATTAAAAAAATACTACAGTTGACAGTCATGAAACAGGCTTGTGAACCTACCACTCCAGACACTAAGGCAGGAGGATCAAGAGTTTGAGGCTAGCCTGGGCTACATAGGAAGCCTCTTCCTGGAGAGAGGGTGTAAGAGAAAATACTAATGCCGTGTCACAGCCAGGGCTCCCGGGAATAGTGGCAGAGCTTGTCCCTACACCACACCAAAGGCAGCCATTCCTGTCAAATGCAGTATACACCAGGCTGTTTGGTTGGCCTTGGCCAAACCTAGACTTCATAGTTTGACTTCTTCATCTATAGAGAGCAAAATTGCCCTTATTTTGTAAATAAAATCAGTATATAAAGGGTTTAGAGAGTGTAAAGAGGGGAACAAAACCTTCTGTCTTCTCTGTTTGGTAAATTTACCATCTGGTGTTGTCATTCTGATGGTCTTTTCATTAAAGCAAACAAATCCACTTGGTAATAACATTTATCATTCTTTAGATTATTTTTACTTTTTTATTTCAGAGAGACAGGGTGTCACCGAGTAAAGACAAGCTGTCCAGAAAAGTCATTGTTCTGGCCTTGAACTCATGACAATCCTCCTGCCTCAAACTTTTGAGTGTGAACGTTGTGCATTTAAGTGATTGCTTGTAGCAATTTAGACTTGTGTGGTACTCAAGTGTCTGGATTCATGTATGTGTGCATGTGGGGAGGCCAGGGGCCAACCCTGGGTGTCATTCTTCAGATTCTGTACACACACACACACACACACACACACACACACACACCAGAGAGAGAGACAGACAGACAGACAGACAGACAGACAGACAGACAGACAGACAGACAGAATGAGAATGTTTCTTATTGGCCTGGAAGTAGGCTGGCTGGATAGTGAACCCCAGAGATCCACCTGTCTCTGCTTCCTCAGGGCTAGGATTATGAGCACAAGCCATCATGTTTAGCTTTTTACGTGGACCCTGGGGTTCAATCTCAAGTCCTCAGGTATGTAAGGCAAGTAAGAGCCTTGCCTGAGCCATCTCCCCACCCTGGGCCTGTGGATTCTGGAAATTTCAGTTGCACATTGCTCTAATCCTATGCTGTTGGATTTTTTGTCTGTTTTTAACTATTTTAAATTTATTTATTCTTTATTTTAATGCTCTTCATGCTCTCTACCAGGGATGATCTAAGAGACTGATCTTAAGTTCCAAGAGTTAATTAAAACCAGCACTGGTGTTGGGGTTCATTTGTGATTTATACAGCTGCCCTGACCCTGATCCCACCCCCACCAAGATCCACGGGAATCCGTGTGTTCCGTGGATCTCTCTCTCCTCTCCCTCTCTCCTCTCCCTCCCTCCCCTCCCTCCCTCCCTCCCCCTCCTCCTCCCTCCCTCCTCCCCTCTCTCTCTCTCTCTCTCTCTCTCTCTCTCTCTCTCTCCATGAATGTTCCTTTAAGGCTGGTTGGTTGGTAAAGTGATTGCCTGAGTTTGGTCCCCAGAACTCATGGAAACAAACAAGAATAAGAACAGGGCATGGTGGGGCGTACTTCAAACCCTAGCAGCACCAGGGAGCTGAGACAGGAAGATCCCTAGTTTTAGATGGTCCAGCCTACTTGGTGAGCTCCAGGTTAGTGAGAAACCTTGTCTCAATAAACATCACCTGATGCTACCCTTCGTCCTCCACAGGCGTGTGCACATACATACGCACCTGTGCATACACGGACAGCACATGAACAACGTTCCCTGATAGCTTCTTTGTAAAGATTTGTGTATGTTTATGTGTACGGGTGTTTCTCTTGGATGTGTGCCCATGGCCTATGTGGATGCAGTGCCTGAGGAGGCCAGAAGAGGGTAGCACAGATCCCCCCCCACCAGAACTGGATGGTTGTTATTGGCCATGTGGGTGCTGGCTACCAACCCAGAGTCCTCTGCAAGAATGACAAGCATTCTCAGCTGATGCTTCCCCTCTCCAGCCCTTATCTCCTTAAAAAAGTTTTTTTTTTATTATTTATTTACGTGTATGTGTATTTGTCTGTGTGCATGCGAGTATAGTTGACGGTAGAAACCAGAAGAGGGTATCAGATCCGAATGGGCTGGAGTTAGAAGCGGTTGTGAGCTGCCATACTCCTGGGAACCAGCTCGGGGCCTCAGTAAGACCAGCTAATGCTCCTGACCACTGAGCCATCATTCCAGGCCCCTAACATGTTCTTTCATGCGAGTGACGGGAGATTGTGGAGGATGGAGATCCAGCTTCCCAGCACCCACCCAAGATACCCACTCTAGAGCTTTTGCCCTTCATGCTCAGGTTACGGGTTCACAGACCCAAGGACTGATCCTTATTTAGAAAGGATTGTGTGACCTCTCTCTATTAAAATCACAGCCCAGGGGTGTTGTGGTGGCTGGGGGCTACGTCTCTCTTAGACGGTTTCTGATGGCCATGTTTCATTTCTTCCTGCAGCTTCGTAATAACAAGGCCAAGGACGTCTGCCTGGACCAGGGGCCACTGGAAAACCACACAGCAATACTCTACCCATGCCACGGTTGGGGACCACAGGTAGGAACGCATTATCTCACCAGGGAGTAAAAGCGCAGTTTCCAGTGGGGCTTCTGGAAACTTCGATTGCTTGATGTTCCAAATCCTTCCTTCCTTCCTTTCTCTTTTTTTTTTTTGGGGGGGGGTGTAGAGCTTGGATGGTTTTCTGGTTGTGTCACTAAAGGTAGTTTACTGCGAGGGGTTAATATTGATGGTAAGCTTGACAGGATTTGGAATTACCAGAGAGACAACCCTCTGGGTATGTGTGTGAGGAAAGTTCTAAAATGGATTGGTTGAGTTTGAAAGACACACACATGGGCTGGGGTCCTGGACTGAATACACAGGAGACAGTGAGCTGAGCACCAGCCTCTGCCTCCTGACTGTGGATGCAGTGTGAGCAGACACCTCATAACCCTGCTGCCCTGCCTTCCCCATCATGATGGGCTGTGCCCTCAAACTTTGAGCTACAATAAACCAGTCCTTCCTCCCTCCCCCCTCCCTTCCTTCCCTCTCCCCTCCCCCCTCCCTTCTTCATTCAGTTGCTTTTATCAAATATTCTGTACATCAGTAATAAAAGTAAATAATATAGTCACATCCATACAAATATCAAGAGGGGCACAATGTATGCTACATGTTGAAAAGAAAATTAGGATAAGCGTCAGAGTCATTTACTAACAGACAGAGATATACTGCATTGTGTCATTCTAACCAAAAATACCTACCTACAATCATGAAGAAACAACAGAGACCCTTTTGTAAAAATATGTATGGGTGTGTCTGTGTTTAGGTAGGAGCACCATGGGCATGCAGTACCCAGGGAGGCCAGAAGAGGGCACCCAATCCCGTGAAGTTGGGTTACAAGCAATTTTTACTTGCATAACATGGGTGCTTGGAATTAAACCTGGGTCTGCTGCAAGAGTGGCAAGAACTCTTGCCTGTTGTCTCACTGAGGGTTTCTGTTACTACAATGGAATGCCCTGACCAACAAGCAAGTTGAGGACAAAAGGGGGTCATTCAACCTATGCTTCCATGGCACTGTTCATCACCAAAGGAAGTCAGGACAGGAACTCACACAGGGCAGGAACCTGGAAGCAGGAGCTGATGCAGAGGCCACAGAGGGTGCTGCTTACTGGCTTGTTTCTCGTGGTTTGCTCAGCCTGCTCTCTTATAGAACCCAGGACCACCAGCCCAAGGATGGCACCACCCACGATGGGCTGGGCCCTCCCTCATTGATCACTAATTGAGAAAATGCCTTAAAGCTGGGTCTCATGGAGGCATTTCCTCAACTGAGGCTCCTTCTCTGGTGACTCTAGCTTGTGTCTAGTTGACATGAAACTAACCCAGTACATGTGTGTGTGCATTGGTGCGTGTATGTTCTAAGGGCTTAACAGAAGTTCCCTAAGACGGGGAGGAAATATATCCCAAACATCATTAGACAGACTTGGCATTTACAGACATAGTAAATATTCTGTTAGCCAGCAATTGCAAAAGGCAAGTTACAAACTGGAGAGGCATTTATCTCCCTTCTTGATGACCTAGCCAGGCCATGCTAACTTGATATATTAGTTTCTTTTCTCAGTGCCGTGACAAAAACCTGACAAGAAGCAATGTAAAAGGGCTAGAGAGATGGACAGGACAGTCCCTGGGGCTTTCTAGTCAGCCAGTCTAGCTGAATTCATTGAGTTCTAGGTTTAAAGAAACCCTGTCTCAAAAGACAGGTAGAAAATGATAGAGGAAAAACCAGATGACAACCTCTGGCCTCACATGTGTATGGCCACACACACACCTCTCTCACATGTGCACACACATGCATGTGCATACATGTACACACATGCATGTGCTCACACATGTATACACACACATGTGCATACATGTGTGCATGTACGAGCTCACATGCACCTACATAAAACACCTCTCACATGTGCACACACAATGCATGTGCCACATGCACTCAAGCACACATACACACGTGCACATATACACAAATGCACATACATACCACATACATACACACCTAGAAAAGAGCACTCAGTGGTAGAACACTTATCTAGCATGCTCAGAGACCTTCATTTGATACACAGCACTATAAAAAATAAAACTGTAACTAAAAATAGTTTAAAGAAGGCCTAAATAGATATGGTGGTGTATACCTATAATCCCAGCAGCCGGGAAACATGGGGTTTTGAGTTTGAGGCCAACCTGAGTGAGCTACATGAGAAGAACTTATAGACAATCTAGCAAAACAAACAAACAGACAGACGAAACCAGAAGCTGATGAGATGGCTCTGTGTAAGTGCACATTTTGCTTTGGTTCTCGGTATCCACATGTGGTAGCTCACAACTCTAGCTTCGAGGGATCCGTGACCCTCTTCTGGCATCCATGGAAAACACGCATCACATGTGCATACATCCCGCCACCCCACAGGCAATAAATAAAACAAATATTTACAAACAAAAGACTACATCTGGGTGGAAATGAAGGCCCACACACTTCCTCCCTCCCTAAGTAGGAGCCAAGGAGATGGGTACCACATTCCTTTTCTGGTACAGCACAGCATAGCACCAGAGCATCTGTCACTGTCCCACCAGTGCACACAAAGTCCCTGCCATTTACTCGATTGCAGAGTGGCACACAGGGCCCCTCACTGTCGTCCCCAGCCCCATTCAAGGGTGAAATTCTCCTACCAGCATTGACTGCTTTCTCCGAACCGACATTGAACGCGGGTCTAACTGTTTCCAGTCCCCACTGCATGCTCTGAGTGCGTGCTTGGCCAGGCTCTCCAGCCGCCAGCCAGGCTGTGCCTCTGCTCCCCCATCAAAGCTCCCTTTTCCTTCCCAACGCTGCTCCTTCCGATGGAGGGGTCCCCTCGCCCCGCCAGGCACATTGGCATCCTTTAAAACTGCTCCGTAAATACCATGGGCAGAGGCTGAATCGTGCTTCCAGACCCAGGCTACTCCCTAAAGGAAAGATGGGCGTTCCACGGCCATTGTTCGCTTAATTAATGGACTCTGTGTTGTAATTTATTATCAAGCAGCAATTAAACGGAGATAAAATTGGCGCCGTGGAGGATAATTTCCTGTCTTGCAGCATGTGTTTGTCAACAAGATAGAAGTAGTTCCTGGCCACTCAGAGTGCCTGCTTGCGCTAAAGTGTCTGCTACAAGTTCATTAACAGTTCTGGTTATGTGCGATTAATAATTTGAATTAGACAAAGATCCACGTTTTTCCTTGAGTCTAAAGTTTTTGTTTTTAAGATTTCGTTTTAAAAAAAAATTATGTGTGTGTGTGCACACTCATGCACGTGTGAGTGGCTGATTATGCATGCAAAGGCCCCCAGAGGACAGAGGAGGGCACCAGATCCCTCGGACCTGAAGTTACAGGTGATTGTGAGCTGCCTGATGTGGGTGCTGGGGACCGAGTATGTGGGAGAGCGCTCAGATTCCAGTCACAGCAGTGGCCCACAGAGCCTACCCTTATGCTGGGACTGGGCTAGTGTCCAGGCTGGTCATACAGGTGGCCTGGATATTGAGACCTGGGGATCCTTCAGTCTCCACCTCCCCACCATCACAACTGGAGATATACATACATACATACATACATACATACATACATACACACACACACACATATACATACATATATATATATATATCCATATACCATACCTATACCAAACCTATACCTACACCATACCTATACCTACAGCATACCTACACCATCACCATACCTATACCATACCTATACCATACCAAACCTATACCATACCTATATCATACCTATACCATATCAATGCCTATACCATACCTATATACCTATACCTACACCATACCTATACCATACCTACACCTATATCATACCTATACCATACCTATACTATTCCTATACCTATACCTATACATATATATACATATCGAGTCACTTTACTTAACAGTCAGATTTTTTTCTAATGTGGGTTCCGGGATTCAAACTCAAGCCCCCCTGCTTGCACAGCAGAGCAACTGGAGCATCCCTGCCTGTTTCTTCCAGCCCTAGCAGTCTGTCTTCCCCAGCCAGAGTTTCTGACTGCCTGAGAGAGGTCACACTACCCCCTCCCAGGATCCTAGGGACGTCCTAGAACCTCGCCTCAGTTCCTCACTGTCCTGTGGCATCCAGGCTGCTCTCTCACATCCCTCCAAAGCTTGACCAGGATGTTTATGAAATTCTCCGCTGCATCTGCAATGTGTCAACACAGAAAACCTCACAGCAGGCTACACGGGGATGGCACGTCCATCCACGATGGACGTTTAAACTTGCTGGATCTTACACAGCCAACTGGAACTGCTGTTGAGTTCAGGAGGACAACAGCCCCATCGTGACTAGAAGACAGGGTTTCTCAGCACCCTCCCCATCCTCTGTCACGTTCTTCCTGCCTCCTCCACTCCAGTGCGAGGGAGGTCGATATAGATGTCTCTATACTTATTCTCAGCATTCCCTCCATTAACCACAGCCCACTGATGAAAGGGGCCAGCATTCCAAAAGCAAGTTGTGCGTGAAAGAGAAAACATTCCGTCCCCACTTGCAAGGTGTCTGGCTCTGTTCTGGGGGAGGGGGGAGGGCGGGCTCTGGTCAGATGATGTTTTAGTTATTTGTCCTGTCCTTGTGGTAAAGTATCTTCAAACATTTTGAGGGAGGAAGGATTACCTTTGGCTCTTAGTTCAAGGGTACCATCCGTCAGGAAGAAGACAGCATGGTGGCAGAGAGGGATGTGGGTTGTGGCAGCGGGAATGTGGGAGTGTTTGTCTACATCGTAGTGAGTCTGGAAAAAGGAAGGAGAAATACCAGTGCTCAGCTGGTTCTCTCTCTCCATCCCTTATTTTTTTCAAGGATTGTAGGAATTTGCATCCATGCACATATGTGTATGTGTGTGGAGGACCAAGGGCAGCGGTAGGTGTCACTCTTCAAGGACTTGGCATTACGTTTATTGAGAGAAAGTCTCTCACTGACCCGGAGCTCACCAAGTAGACTACTCAGGATCACCAAGTAGGCTAGTCTAGGTCACCAAGTAGAGACTAATCTGGGTCACCAAGTAGAGATTAGTCTGGGTCACCAAGTACAGACTAGTCTGCCTGTCTAGCCCAGGGATCCATCTGTCCATCTGTCTTCAATCTCCATCCTGCCACCACGGGGATTACAAACTTCTTACCAGTTTCTGGGGATCAAAATCCTCATGCTTGCAAGGCAAACTGTTTGCTAAGAGAACCATCTGCCCAAGCCTGACTATCTTTTTCCCTCTTTTATGCACTCTGGGACTCCAGCCTATAGGTTATTGCTACCCACATCCATGGAGAATTCCCCCTTCTCAGTTAATCTTTCCTGGGAACACACTTACAAACACGCCTAAAAGTATGCCTCATTAATGCCCCACTTACTTACTTACTGACTTATTTATGTTTACACTGTGTGTGTGTTTCCCTGTGTGTGTGCATATGTTCGTATGCAGGGGTCAGGGGCAAACCTACAGGAATCGAACTCAAGTCCCAAGACTTGGCAGCAAACACCTTCACCAGCTGAGCCCTCTTGCCAGCCCCTTAAAAATTTCTTAGTCCAACTGAGTTGACGATAGAAATTCACCATGCTCAGGACCACTGTCCCCTTTGCCCGTCCTCTCTGTTGGTGTGTATAGCTCTCACTCTCCCTTCTCTTCTGAGACGCTCACCATCCTCCTCGCCATTAATCTATCATCAGACCCGGCACATGAGAATTGGTTTTTGTCCCCTGATTAAATGTAATCTGATCTTGGACTCCCTCTCCCATGGCTTCATCTTTGAAGTGACGTATCCCATAAACGCCTTGTCATTATGATGCATTGTGCCAATAAGCTACTCACACCCCGATGAAGTGGCATGGCCCAGTGAGCAATTAGCCCGGGGAAGGCAAAAGCAGATGCGAACGACAGCCAGGCGGCTGCCATCCAAATACAATCCCGTGAGCGCTGAGGGGAGGCGAGGCGAGGCGAGCTCCCAAGGAAAGATACTTCCGACCAGAAATTAGCCTTGTGATTCTAGGGATATGCCTCTACTACTTGGTAGATGTCCCTTTTCCCTAGGACGTGACCGCTTTATGCTCACTTCATTTTTAAAGGTTTTTATGTTCATTATGTGGGTCTATGCGTACAAGTGCAGATGCCTGTGGAGGCCACAAGAGGGCTTCAGATCCCCTGAAGCCGACTGGCCACGTGACTGGCAGTTGTGAGCCACGTGACATGAGTGCCGGGAAGCAGGCTCAGATCCTCGGGTCCTCTCCAAGAACAACCACTGAACCACATCGCCAGCCCTACTCTATTATCATCATCGTTATTGTTGTTGTTAACATTATTTTATTTATTTACATTCCAGCCGCTGTACCCCTCCAGCCCCCTTCTCCTCTAAGAACTCCTTTGTGTGAGCGGTGCTTGTGCCTTTGACTGCTCTTCATTACCAACTTTGGGAGCTCTGACTCTTGGGTCCAAGTGCCTTTAGAGCTCCGGCAAGCATCTTTCACAGAGACCTCGGTAAAAGGCAAGGAGATACACACACACGCGCGCACACACGCACACGCACACGCACACGCGCACACACGCACACGCGCACACACGCACACACACACTTGACTTGGAGCTTGCAGACACAGTCCGGACTTCACGGGACCCGTGCTCTCCCCGTCTACGGTTCACCATCTCTTCCCTACTTCCAACCCCCAATTCCAATCTTCAGTTTGCTTTGTCTTTTGACATAAGGCTTCACCGAGTAGCCCCGGCTAGCCTTGAAATCACTCATTATGGCCTCCGCTTCTCTTGTACTTGCTGTCTACCTGCCTCGGACTCCTGAGTTGGCAGGACCCCAGGCCTTGTCACCAAGCCGGGTGCAAGGATAATTTGCGAAGACTTTGCTCTTCTGAAATCAGAAGGGTCTGAGTTCACAGTAAGTCAGGGCGGGTCCTAAAATGGTTGATGCTGCTCACTGGAGCCCATGGGCTCCCACAAGAGGAGGTCAAAGAAAGAGGGGGGTGGCAGCCATCTGTAATCCCAGCACTCTTGACACAGAGATTCCCCCAGGACAAAGGGAACTAGCTCAAGTCAGAGACCCTGCTGAGTAAACGAAGTGAAGAGGATCTGAGGGAGACTCCCCATGTTAATCTCTGGCCTCTATACACGTACACACACAGACGTCCCCACACACATGCAAATACATATACACCCACACATGAAAACCAGAGACACCCAGTAGGGATAAAGAAGTAGAAGTTGAGATGAAGAAGAGAGAAAGCTTGTAGGTGCAAACTAGGGGCAGACTCAATGCTCACCCAGCCCACACGCCCAGCCTACAACCAACCCACGAGAGAGAATCATTGTCCCACAGGGCTGGTGAGGTACGCAGAACATCAGCTCTCAGGTAGGGGACTTGGGGGCAGAGCAAGCTGAGAGTGTTCAAGTGCTGGGAACATTCTGGGGCCAGGAGAGCACACTAAGCACACGAAGCCACACTAACATCTACGAAGATAATAAAATAAGCTCAAACTACATTAAAATGAAGAAGTTTGGTGAAACAGAAACAAGGTGCTGGTTCTCCAATGGTGTGCACTGTTGTTTTTATGCTAATTCCCTATGTAAATCGTGGTCAGTGTAGAAGGTTCTTGTACACTGTTAGCCTGCCACTTCCTTTGCCTGGCTTTTGGAACCACGGGCTTTTCTACCTGGCCTCTTTGTTCCCCAAAATAACAGCTCTGAGACTTCTAGCTTTGGCTCATTTCTGGTAGCTCATAACTCCATTATCCTGTTTATACTAATTTAAGTCTTGTCACATGGTTACCTTTCATCAGGTTCATGAATCTGTCTCCATCAGAATTAGGGGTGAATCTTCCCTGCACCTGACTCTATCCCAGAATTCCTCCCCCCCCTCTCTCTCTCTCTCTCTCTCTCTCTCTCTCTCTCTCTCTGTACCTTCTAATCCTGCCTCAGTTTCATTGGTCGAAGACTTTTTATTGACAGGTGATGCTTCCACACAGCACATAAGATATCCTCTTTACAGGTTCCCTAGATGCACATAACACATCCCGGAACAGACTGGAGGGATGTGTCAGCCATCAAGCATGTCCCTGCTGCTCTTGCAGAGGACCCAAACCCAGTCCCTAGCACGCATGTCAGGGAGTACACAACTGTTTGTAACTGCAGCTCCAGGGGATCCGACACCCTACTCTGGCCTCTGTGGGCATTGCATTCGGATGCACGTAGACACGCACATGGGTTAAATATAAGTCTTCAGAAAAAGAACAGGGCAGGAAAATAACTTTTCTACGTTCACCATAGTCACAGTCATAAGAAGCCATTCTTAGGCGTCTCGGTTGAGCGTGAAGCTAAGACATCAACTGAGGAAGCAGGTTGGAATCAACAGAACACACACGCACGCCCCACCACCGTCTCCTGAACAGAAGGTACACAAACTCCACTCTTCACCCGGCCTGGCTTTCCATGCTGACTGTGCCTGATTTTAAAGTGACGAGAGAGCCCCTTAATGGTGAAGACTTTGCAAGCCATGTTTTTATTGGCGACTTAATGGATTTTTCAATGCGTCCCAGAGTCATTTCGCAATTATTGTCAGGTTTTTGTTTATCTGGCTGTAACCTGAATATTTCAATTCTCCCTCAAGGCTGTTAAATCTGGGTTAATAGTCGTGAGTCTCTCTTAGATCATCTCAACTAGAAAATGCCTTTCTCCTCTAAATGAGAATTAATGGTAGTTGGTGGGCAGAGGTTGTATTTTGCCTTGTGCACTAGGGTTGTGGGTAATAGGGTTCATTTCTTCTCCTGGACCCAGCAGGCAAATCTAGAGTGACCTACCCCATTTAAAGGAGTTTAGCCACCACTGGCTCTTAATAACACACTTTTCTTGGTCCTCTTGCCTTTCAAAAATGGTGGGATGCTGTTAGCCTAAAAACCACCAGAGCTGGGGAGATGACGTGGTCAGTAAAGTGCTTGGCGTGCAAAGATGAGGACCCACGTGCCATTCCCAGAGCACATGTGAAAGCCAGGTCCGGGGCTTCATTGCTCTGATTTCAACACTGTCAAAGCGGGGACAGGGAGGTCCCTGGGGCTGGTTGGCCAGTCAGCCTTGCCTCCTTAATGAGTTCTGGGAAATCGAGAATCAATCTCAAAAGGTAAGGTGCAGGGCCCCTGGGGAATGACGCCCCAGGTTGACACCTGGTGCACACACACACACACACACACACACACACACACACACACACACATACATACACACACATACATATACCACACACCACACATACACACACACACACACACACATACATACA